>NW_028253917.1:0-24840 GCF_964263255.1 Lissotriton vulgaris | reverse complement strand
ACACATTGACTAAGTTCTTCTTTTCCTTCTGGGTCCCTACCTCCCCTAGGATCGCCGCGATCCTCAGCAGGCTCCCCAGCCCCGTCTTTCCTGCCGCTGCTTCCCGTGCAGCCCCGCCCCCCTGCTCCCTCCCACCTTCCAGCTGACCCCTCCTCCCCCTTCCCTCTTATGTCGAACGCTGTGCGACCACGCGCAGAGGACGTTCGCAGCAGGCGCGCTGGCACGCCAAAGGCAAGCCCGTCCACGCCTGGACCACTCGCAGCGCCACAACCCCTGGCCCCCATCGCTGCCACCCCACCCGACGGACCAGCAAACGTCGCCACCCTCCACGCACTCAACGCCGGCCGGAACTCCACCTGCTACCAGGCCACCCCGAGGCGCACCCACGGACCCTTCACCTGCCAAACCTGCAAATTTACCTGCCTCCAAACCGGCATCGCACCCGTCAAGCCAGGCACCAGCAACAACCACCTCAAGTGCATCCTGCTCAACACCCGCTCAGTACACTGGCACGCCATCGAACTCTGGAACCTCCTCGACGCAACATCTCCAGACATCGCCTTCCTCACAGAAACCTGGATGAACGCCTCCTCAGCCCCCAACATCGCCATAGCCATCCCGGACGGCTACAAGATCACCCGGAGAGACCGCATCAACCAAACCGGAGGAGGCATCACCATCATTCACAGAAACACCATCCGCATCTCGACCAACTCCAACGACACCCTCACCGCCACTGAGCACCTCCACTTCCAGATGCACACCGACCCCAAGACCACCCTCAGAGGCATCCTCATCTACAGACCCACAGGACCACGCACACAATTCAGCGAAGCCATCGCACCGAGTCACAAGAAAACAGTGAAATAAAGGTGAGAAACAAGACAAGGGGGCAGGGTAGAAACACCCTGACCCCCTAGGCCTGCAAGGGGGTCCCACAAGTGCCCCTAGGGCCAAAGAAAGATAATTTTTTTAAATAATTTTGCCGGTATTCGCACTGGGGTCGCTAGTGCCCCTGGGTGGGCCAGGTCCCCGGGGCCCTATAAATTCATTAGCGGGGGCCTCTGCAGCCCCAGGGACCGCCACCTCCCCGGGCTATGTATATGTTAGGCAGGAAGGCATGCGGCCCACCCACAGCCCTGGGGACCGCCACCCCCAGGGCTCGTGTTTTAATGTATCAGGGCCTTCTGGGACCCCCCAAGCCCTAGGGATCAGCACCTCCACAGGGATGTAATCATGTTGGGAGGTGGGCTGCACGTCTCCCCTCCTGGAGCCCTTGATGGCCCTGGGGACTGCCACCCCCCAGGTCTGGCTCCTGCAGTGTCCCGGGGTGCCTACCCCGGGTACACTGCTTTTTGCTTTGACCGGGCAGGAGCACGCCTCTCGCCCTGTCATAGCAAACTCTGCTTTGGATTTTGGAAGCGAGAGCAGGTGTTCTGCTCTCGCTTCCAAAATCCAAAGCAGATTGCTTTTCTACAAGGGGAGCTGCATCTCTGCAGAAGCGGTCGCTCCCCTCACCTCCTCTCCTGGTATCGTGCTGACTTGCTGATCTGTGCCTCGTAATTGTTTCTGCTTTATTTTCAATCTGTGCTGCGCTTTGAAACGCATTTGTGCCTCGTAATTGTCTCCGCTTTAGATTTAATTCGTGTTGCGCTTTGAAACGCTTTTGTGTCTCGCAATTGTTTATGCTTTAATTTCAATCCGTGCTGCGCTTGGAAACGCTCTTTGTGCCTCGTAATTGTTTCCGCTTTAGTTATAATTCGTGTTGCGCTTTGAAACGCTCGCCACTGACAATCTCTCGCTCTAATGCTGAGCATTACCTTGCATTTTGTACTGATATTTGCTGGGTGTAATTTCGCTTGCCTGCTGCTGAGCGCGTAGCGCTGCACCACTGCTGCCCTGAAATCAATTTCTCCCATAGCGCTACATTGCCGAAATAGCTCCTCTACTTGGGGACCCTTCGCAATATTTGTTATTGTTACTGCCATTTTGTTTTGTTTGTTGGGCCGTGCCAGACCCTCCCTGCACCTCGCTCCCGCCTCCCAGCTGCCCCTCCCTCGCTCCTCCCCCTCCACTATCCACTTATGACAGATGCATATGCGTGCAGCGTTCACGCGCAGCGATCGTGCCCCATGCACGCCGAAGGTGCGCCAAAGGTAAGCCCGTCTACGACCGTCCGCGCCTGGACCGTGCCCAGTGCCAGACCCCCTGGTCCCCGCAAACCGCACTCCTCCCACGTAACGTATGACGCCGCCACCCTCCTTTCCCTTAACCCCGGACGCACACCACAATGCTACGTTTCTACCCCAGGACTAAATCACGGACCATTCACCTGCCTCTCCTGCAAGTTCGCCTGCATCAGGACCCACGCCAAATCTCCCCCCTCAAAACACAACTCCGGCTCTAACCACCTGAAATATATCCTGCTGAATACCCGATCGGTCCACAGACACGCCACTGAACTCTGGGACCTACTCGATACTGCATCACCGGACGTCGCATTCCTTACAGAAACCTGGATGAACGCATCATCAGCCCCCGACATCGCCATAGCCATCCCGGACACTTTCAAGATCATCCGTAAAGACCGCACCAACCAAACAGGAGGAGGCATCGTCATCATCCACAAGAGCACCATTCGAATCACAACCAGCTCCGACGATAACCTCGCGACCGCCGAACACCTTCACTTCCAGATCCACACCGACCCCAGGACCACACTTAGAGGCACACTCATCTACAGACCACCAGGAACCCGCACACAATTCAACGAAGACATCACTGACTTCATCAGCCCACATGCCCTCACCTCCGAGAACTACATTCTACTGGGAGACCTCAACTTCCACCTGGAAAATAAAAACAACAGCAACTCCACCACCCTCCTAGACAACCTGGCAAACCTCGGACTCAAACAACTTGTTGAAACCCCCACCCATGTAGCCGGACATACGCTCGACCCAATCTTCACCTCCAGCAAGCACATCTCCTTCGATCACACCACAGCTCTCCATTGGACGGACCACAGTTGTGTTCACTTCAGCTACAAAACCACCTCGACCCACAACCCCAAACAACCTATTCCGCAAAGAAACTGGAACAAAATCAACACTGACCAACTCCTCACATCGCTCAAACAAAACGCTCCCGCCCTCTCATCGGACCCAAACCAAGCTGCCACTAAACTAATACAATGGATCACTCACAGCGTTGACGAATTAGCACCCTTAAAAAAACACCAAACCAAACAGGGTAGCAAAAAGCCCCCCTGGTTCAACAATGACCTTAAGAAATCCAAGATACTATGCCGTACTCTCGAGAAAACATGGAGAAAAAACCCAACCTATGACAACCTGACCACCTTCAAGACAGCCACCCGCAAACACCACCAACTAATCCGATCCACCAAGAAATCAGCATTCAAGGATCGACTCGACAACAACGCCCATAACAGCAAGGAACAATTCAACATCGTCAAAGAATTTACCAACCCCACCGCAGCCTCAAACGACATCACTCCCTCCCAAGACCTCTGCGATTCGTTATCCTCTTTCTTCTACAACAAAATAGCCGACATACATAACAGCTTTGAGAACATTTCCAATGAACAGCCCAGTCCACCCACCTCCGAACCCAAACCGCCCTCTAACAACCTTAGCGCCTGGAACCCAATCACCACTGAAGACACCATCCGCCTAATGAACTCCATCCATTCAGGTTCGCCAACTGACCACTGTCCCCACCACATCTTCAACAAAGCAGACTCCATCATCGCCCCCCATCTCCGTGATATCATCAACTGCTCCTTCAACTCCGCTACCTTCCCTGAAAGCTGGAAACACGCCGAACTCAGCGCCCTCCTGAAAAAACCCACAGCAGACCCCTCTGAACTTAAGAACTACCGTCCCATCTCCCTACTCCCATTCCCTGCCAAAGTCATTGAGAAAGCCGTCAATAGCCAGCTTGCTGCCTTCCTTGAATCCAACAACTCCCTCGACACCTCACAGTCCGGCTTCCGAGCCAAACACAGCACCGAAACCGCCCTCATTGCAGCGACAGACGACATCTTAACGTTTCTGGATAACGGAGAAACAGTTGCCCTCATCCTACTCGACCTCTCCGCCGCCTTCGACACAGTCTGCCATAGCACCCTCATACAACGCCTCAGCAACATCGGCATACAAGGAAAAGCCTTAGACTGGATCATCTTGTTCCTCGCCGGGAGAACCTAGAGAGTCCGACTCCCCCCATTCAAATCAGAAGCCACCGAAGTCATCTGCGGAGTACCACAAGGATCATCACTCAGTCCCACCCTCTTCAACGTTTACATGAGTACCCTTGCATCCATCGCGTGACAACACAACCTTAACATCATCTCTTACGCTGACGACACCCAGTTGATCCTTTCCCTCACCAAAGACCCTACCGCCGCCAAAACCAATCTTCACGAAGGCATGAAAGAAGTAGCCGAATGGATGAAAGTCAGCCGCCTAAAACTCAACTCAGACAAAACGGAAGTCCTCATCCTAGGATCATCCCCCTCAGCCTGGGACGACTCATGGTGGCCATCGGCCCTGGGCATGGCACCCATACCCACAGACCACGCTCGTAACCTAGGCTTCATCCTAGACTCCTCCCTCTCGATGACCAGACAAGTCAACGCCATCTCATCCTCTTGCTTCAACGTACTTCATATGCTCAAGAAAATCTTTCGTTGGATCCCCACCGAAACAAGAAAGACTGTCACCCACGCACTGGTCACTAGCCGACTGGACTATGGAAACACCCTCTACGCTGGTACCACAGCCAAATTACAGAAAAAACTCCAACACATCCAAAACGCATCAGCCAGACTCATATTGGACATCCCTCGCCAAGCTCACATTACCGGTCACCTGAAAGACCTCCACTGGCTTCCCGTCAACAAGAGAATAACATTCCGTCTCCTCACCCACGCTCACAAGGCCCTTTACAAACTAGGACCCGAATGCCTCAACACACGACTGTCCTTCTACACACCCACCTGTCAACTAAGATCCTCCAATCAAGCCCTCACCACAGTTCCGTGCATCCACAGATCCACCATGGGAGGAAGATCCTTCTCCTACCTGGCGGCCAAGACCTGGAATTCTCTCCCCACTTACCTCCGCCTTACACAGAACCACATCTCCTTCAGAAAGGAACTTAAAACCTGGCTATTCGATAAATAATGCACTCCCTCCCTCAAGTGCCTTGAGACCCTCTGGGTGAGTAGTGCGCTATACAAATTCTTGAACTTGAACTTGAACCTGTGTGGAAAAGCAATGCCGGCTCCCGCAGGAGACGGGGAGCCAGTGGGACCGTGGGGGCATTGGGGCTCCCCCCATGGTCCCTAACCATGAGGCCAGGTCCCAGGGGATGGGGTCCCCGGGGCCCATAATGGCCCTGGAGGGGGGTGGCAGTCCCCCCTCCTGCTTTTAAAAACGATAAAAATATATATATATTTTGGGCATGCCCCGGGGATGGGGTCCTTAGGGTGAATGTAAATTAATGGAAGTGGACAATTTTTTTTTGATGAAAAAAATTTGGAGTCACGACCCTAGCGCGACGCTAAGCGCGGCCCCTAGTATGATTGCGATGGGTGCATGGTGCTCACTGCAGCCCCCTAGTGTGAACGCGATGGGTGCGTGGTGCTCAGCGCGGCCCCCTAGTGTGAACGTGATGGGTGCGCGGTGCTCAGCGAGCCCCTAGTGTGAAACGCAATGGGTGTGTGGCGCTCAGCGTGGCCCCTAGTGTGAACGCGATGGGTGCATGGCGCTTAGCACGGCCCCTCGTGTGAACGCGATGGGTGCACAGCACTCAGCGCAGCCCCCTAGAGTGAACTCAATGGGTGCGCGGCTCTAAGTCGTGCTGGGTGAGCAACTCTAAGCAAAAATAATAAAGGTTTTTTAAATAAAAATCTAGGTTATATGTTGGCTAATTGGGTCACTCTAAAAAGAGCCCTTGTGTTTATAAAGAGTTTCTTGCAGCTACATGTAGGTGCGGATGCAGAGCTTTAGGTTATGAGAAACACTCTGTTCCCTTCATCAGTGAAGTGTAGTCCGTCACTTCAGTAGATGCCCTCCATATGGAAATGTAATTGTTGTTATATATGGAGCCCATTCTATGGTCTCTGAGGTAAGCAGAAATAGCTCTATTGACATTCTTTCTGGCTTTCTCAATTTGAGGACAAAATTGATTAACCACTTCCATTTATGTCTTTGGCATATGTTAGAGTATACAAAGGCAGTTTGAGGAAAAAGCAACATCCTTTCTGCAAAGGTATCCTTCATTACCATTTCCAGACCTACCCAAGTCAAAGTACCTAGGTCATTGGCAACACAGTGCACAATCATGAGGTCAGGGGGTTGGAGATGTAAAAAGGTTTTAACCAAAGGCATCAATTGGTGCCATGTTAATCATCTCTGTCCAATCCATTTAATGACTACATTTTGCAAAGTTAGGTCTTTGTCAATACCACTGTGTTCAGCATACCTTTTGCACCAGAATATATGGTTGTGCCAAACAATCCACTCTGAAAGCATCTTGAAGGGATGTCTGTAGGTAATCAAAAGATGTATTTAGCTGAGGTAGTCAGTTGGAAGAATGAGAGATATCTAAAACGGTGGAAAAGATTATGTTTTTAAGAAAGTAGAGATTTGGTTGTTTAAGATGATACATTCAAAAATAGTGTGCAGTTTAGCTTGTTTAAAATGCAAGCTTTTTATTGTTTAGTAAAAAATGTTTGAAAGGTGTAGCAGAAAGGATAAGGTCATGTTTTGCAAAGGCAACCACACCTGCTGTTCTTATTTGCAACATTCTGTGGTGAACTTGTGACCTGTCAGTTAAGTTGATAGTTGTATGACCTGTTGCTATGGAAACTGACATTAAGCAGAAGGGGTGAAGAAGTCAGTTGATAAGGGATATTATTTGTGACCAATGGACATGTGTTTTACAATTTGAAAATCTCTGGTAAGCAATGTCATTTGTTGCTTATGTTTATGTGTATGGAAAAAGAGAGGAAAACGTTTCCATTACTGGTTTCATCTTGCAGAGTCGGGTGATTTATATTGACTGTATGTAAAAGAAAATCCTGTAGGATTGTGTGATATTTTTCATTCAACAGATTTATTTGCAAGGTGAGTTATATATTTTTGAGGTTTATTTAAAAAGACTTGACATTATTCTAAAACGGTGTTGTTTTAAATATATTATTAAATGTAGAGATGCATATTTTTTAGTAGTAGAGGTTTGTTTAAAAAAACAGTCTGTTTGGTAATATATATATTTTTAAGTATGTTCAAAGGTAAGCTGAATGATGCCTCATACCTTTAGATAGTTGGTTGAACATGCACTACAAATGTGTATTTTGAAAGATGCTCATAAAAGGTGTAGTTTATAAGGCATCATTAGGTGAAGCCTAGTCAAGCCTAGCGCAGGGCGCAAGCGCTGCTCTAGGAAAAAGACATCTTGGAATCTCTCTGGACTTTTCACATGCTTGTGCGTGTGATAAGGCCAAGGGCTTGCGGTTACGAGCAACTAGCGGGACGCTGCTTTCACTTTTGCCACCACATGGGCACGGCTGCACTTGTTTTCGGCATTTTGCTCCCGAAAGCCATGCTACGGATCCCAGCGCACCCCTCACGGAGCAGCTTCAGGATTCTGTGCATGATCCCACAAGGTGAATCTGGAGATAGGGTTGGAGAAAGGGGCACGGACGTTGCCGGAAAACTCCCATATTTTGATGATTTATTTATAATACACTTTAAATCAGACAGTACCAACACTTCTTGCGAGAGCTCTAGTCCACAGAGCTGTTAAGTACTTACTGTGTTAAGTACTTACTGTGGGTCATGACCTGCCCTTCACTGCAGCACCCGCATACCTCAATGCCACAGTTCATGAATGTTTAAGCAGGAATCAAATATTTTAATGTGACATTTTCAGTCAGCTGCACTTTTTTTATGTGAATGGAACTGTATAGATACCTTTCAAAGGGCATGTTAGTTATGCAACGTGACACTATTAGAACTCTTGTATAGAAGGTTTCTATGGTATAACTGCCGGTGGCAGAACCTCTAAACAGAGATGCTGTATTTTAATGATATATATCAGAACTGTCAGATGGACCGGTATTCTCCTAATGAGAACATCATAGCAGGGTTGCAACATTTAAACATTGCAATGCAGAAAGTTTGCAGTGTCAGCAAAAAAAAACATTGAATGGACATGCAGTATGAACTACCCGAATACACCACAAAGCAAGTTTGATTAACAAGGGTGTAATAAGTGCAAGGATTTCTAACACTGACAATGGTTACAGCACGGGAAGAAGGTGAACAAGATTCCCACAGAAAGGAAGAGCAAAAATGACAGTAGTGTAAGCTTTGCTCAAACAAGCAGGTTCGGTACAAGGATCTGCAATGCTTCATTCAATTTGTACGAGCTATATTACAGACAACAGCAATATCATCTTATCTCCAATGACATCTTTGAGTAGCACACTCTGGCTATTTCCCTATAGTTCCAGTGCGGCCTTTAGGATTTAAGGAAGAACTACAGGTACCAGATGTACATAAAAATTAAAGACTTATAAGGTCCCAAAGGCAAGACCTATTGGCTATGCCAAAGCTTGTTTTTTCTTCTCTCTACAAAGGTATAGTTTAATGATACTGCATAATTATAGATAGTTTGGTAAAATGCAGAACAATTGTGCTGTTTGAAAGATGATCATATAAGGTGTTAAAAATTACGTTTCTGTTATTAGTTTGTACAGAAGGTAAAGTTAAATGATGCCATATGTTTTAAGAAAGAATGTTGAAATAAGGTTTTGGTAAGTATGCTTCTTTTTGTAGTCTGAGGAAAGGTATAGTTGAATGATGCCATATAATTTTAGATACAATGGTGAGGATGTATAATAAAAGTGTGGTTTTAGAAATGCTCATGAAAGGTGTTTTTGATTAGTCTTCTTTCTTAACCCCTTCGGTGCTCAGGACGAGCTCAGCTCGTCACGAGGCACGTGCTCGTGTGCTCATGACGAGCTGAGCTTATCATGACCACACCCATTATCATTATGGCCCAGCACAGCATAGGAATATCCTGAGCAGCCAAGGTGTTAATTCTGTTGAGAGGTATAGTTTGATGATGGCACATAGTTTTAGATGTAATGGTCAAGATGTAGCTCAAAAGTAAACCGCCACATATTACTCTTTCTGGTATGTTGTACTTATCTATTTAATTAGATAGTATGTAATGACTCAGGTATGTGTTCAGATTGTATTTATATAGTTGTATGTATATTTACTGAATAATTAGGAGGTGCCTGACAGATTACAGGAGTACAAAGGTAGTGAATCTGTGATTTTATATGTACACAAGAAATTATTTCCTGATTCTGTATTGTACAATCACTCAGTTAGTTTCCAATCACTACTCATGCATTCCTGCAATGAATCATGCACTAACTCATGCAGTGTTACAATCTCCAGAGCACTACACAGGCAGTCCAACAATCCCTCTGTCACTCCCTATGGACTCTTTTAATCTCTCTGCCATGTCCTTATCTTATCACAGTGCCAAAACCCAATCACTTATAAATTCATCATGCACTCTCCTTGCAGCACTCTAGTCATCCAGTAACTTCCCATGTACTCATTGGATGACCCAGGCACTAAGTCTGCGTATGTGCAGGACTGTATGGGTGGATGAGTGTGTATATGTGTGTGTTACTGAGTGAATGACTGCCTCACTAGTGTCTTTATCAGTAACTACATATGTTTTAATCTAGTTTATGTGCGAGTGAGAGATTGAAAGAGTTCCTGTTTAAATAAGTATGTGTTTCTATAAGTGATTGTTTAAGAGAGTAAGTATGTGTAAGTTTCCTTAGAAGTAAGGTGGTAGTGTGTGAATAGCTGTATATGCAAATAAATGGATGTTCAATAGTTTCCTTGCATGTGTGAGTATGTATGAGAGTAACTTTTGGATGAATGTCGGTCTCTAACAGGATGTATAGGTGTATCACTACATGTGATGAGTGAGTATATGTATGAGTGACTATATAGAACTGTTGGTGAATGAGTGGATGTGTATATAGATGGTGGAATTATTGAATTGGTTGTTGTAACTGGTATGTGTATCTCCATTTTTTTGAAAATGTTAATTTCTATTTTTGAATATGTGTTTCATAGGTTACATTACACTGAAAGGAGGTCTGTCACTCTGTCACAAGGATGGTGTCATGAGTGATGTCATGAGTGATGTCACTGACCATGACATGAGTGATGTAATATGTGACGTCATAAGCAGTGCATTGCACGCGCAAGTTATAGTGAGTCCATCTAACTATAACGTGGGAATTTCAATGGTATTATGCGAGTAAAACTTCCAGATAACTATAACTGGTGTGAAACCTATGGTTTTTTCAGTGAATTTAATAGGTTTTTTTATGCTAATTCCTAACTATAACTGGTGTGAAACCTCTGTTTTTTTCAGTGAATTTAATAGGTTTTTTAAATGCTAATTCCTAACTATAAGTGGTGTGAAACCTATGGTTTTTTCAGTGAATTTCAAAGGTTTTTTAAATGCTACTTCCTAACTATAATTGGTGTGAAACCTATGTTTTTTTTTAGTGAATTTCATAGATTTTTTTAATGCTAATTCCTAACTATAAGTCTCACTTTATAAGTAAGTTAGCGCTCTAGTTGTTCTTTAGAACACTCTGGTACATTCTGTCATTGGGCTACAGTTGGGCTACATTTGGCCGATATTTGGGCTACATTTGCTTTTTTTTGTCTCTGGTGGCTATCTTTGGGCTACATTGGACTACATTGGGCTACATTGGGCTACATTTGGGCTACATTTGGGCTCTAACATATATATAGCCCAATGTAGCACAATATATATTTTTTTCAAAGTTAATTTTCGTAAAAACCACTTGAGAATAGCAAAGGCACATTGGGCTACCAGTCCGTACTATTTTTCCCAAATTTAAAAAAACATTTTTTTTTTGCTATTGAGCGCTCCCGGTGCGCGCCCCGGGGTGCGCCCAGAGAGCGTTCTTTCACAAAGCGCCCCGGGGCGCGTCCCGTAAGCGCCAATATCGCGAACGAAAACATGATCGTGATGTATCGCGTAGCCGCGTCCGCGCACCCGGAAGCACTCGAGCGAATACGACCGCGCAACGTAAACATCCGACGCGCTTACGCAACGCGACCCGGGGCGCGCCCCCGGGCACGCCCCGGGGCGCGTAGCGTAAGCACGTCGGGTCATGTGACCTGAAAATAACACTTTTTATTTTATTGGTTCATAACAGTTTTGGTTTCATAATGATGAAGCCCCTAGTCATGTGACCTGAAAATAACACTTTTCATTGGTTCAATAATTTTTTTTTCTACATTTTGAGAAACCCACCCATTTCTCTCACTATTGATTTGCACTTGGAGAGAGCAAGAGGTGTTTTGTGAATTATCTACTCATAATTTTCCTGATCTACAGCAATGGCTGCAAGGGAGTCATCCAGCAGTGATTCAGATGGTTTTTTGCAAGAGGACCCTTCTCACCAGAAAAAAAAGAACCACTTCATCTGGAAATTTTATGACATCCCTGAAGGACAAAAAAAAGTTAATGCAAGTAAAGTAACTTGTGAAATATGTGGCAGTATTTTATCCAGAGGCAATCCTCAAAAAAAAACATAGCTTTGGAAATGCCAATTTAATTAGGCATGTCAAAAGAAGACACCCAAAAATGTATTCCTGGGAGAGTGTCAGGGAGCTGGCACGGAATTTACCAAGAGATGGCGGCAGCACCTCCACTGGTGGAGCAACACCTTCAGGAACAACACGTGCAAGAATGGTCCCTAACGTGCAGCCTGTCTTTGCAGGCATAACATTTTTATGCGTGGACTGTGACGAACTACTCTGTTATGGGGAGCAGAGCGTTGAACTCATTGCAATAAAGAGACAGGCACACCAATGCTCTCCCCGTCCCTAAATTTTCTCATTTTTTTTGCTCCTGTTGATCAGTTTTTGAATCCCTGTTTTTGTTTTTCCACTGAAAAAAATCCAAAAAAAAATCGTTTTCAAAAGTATAAAAAAAATATAAAACAACAAAAACAAAAAAAAATTATTTTCAGAACTACCTCCAATTTACAAAAAAATGCTATATTTTTTTTAAAAAGTGTCATTCTTTTTTCTCCACGGTACGCTCCCCGGTGCGTGTACCGGGCGCTCCCCCCACGAAAATCGAAAAAATTTATTTTTTTGCCCCGTGGGGCCCTTTTATGGCCCCCACAACAAACCTAGGGGATCAGGGGGGGTGTACCCTGCCCCCTTTTGCTCATTTTTCCCTTTGATTTTTACCACCTCAATCCTACTGAGGCACAAGATGGCGGCCGCTCCGGACTGTTTAGAATGTTTACAGACACCCGAGAGCCAATCAGCTTTCCGTACGCAAGTCGCGTGGCGCGCTTGGAGCGCTCCCCGGTGCGCGTACCGGGGCGCGGCTCTAGATATATATATATTTTTTAACCTAAATTACTCAAAATCCACTGGAGCACATATCTTAAGACATAGCAAAGGCACATTGGGCTACCAGTCCCTACAATTTTGCCAAGTTTGGTGGAAATCCATTCAGCCGTTCGGGCTAAAAGTGAAATCGACCGCCCTATGGAAATTAACATGGGGAAAATGCATTTTGGGACCCCCCTTTTATCTCGGCCCCCGCTTGACGAATCCCCCCCAAACTTTCAGGGTAGGAGCGGAACGCCGCAAGGCCATTTTGAGGACATTTTCAGGCAGATTCGTCAACGGGCACCAAAGTTATTCCAAATAGAATTTTGAGATTTAACATTGAAAAAATCCTAACGATAACTACCTACTGGCGACCGCCAGTAGGTAATATATATATATATATATATATATATATATATATATCGTCACAGGAACCCATTCGAAGAATAGCCATAAAAAGGTTTAACTTAGGCACTCGGTTTAATGGAAGCTATGCTGGCAGCTTGACAAAACTGAGAACACTTCTTGCAAAGTCCTACGGCAGACGCGTTTCGAGAGCTCCCTGCTCTCTTCCTCAGCGGCATGTGTTGCCTTGAATACCAGCGCCAGTGCTGATGCACGATTAATATCCATCACCTGTCCCAGAGGGGCGTGGCCGACACCACGGTCTTCTGGGTTATGTAGTTGATTTCAGTGTCCCCAGTGGGTGCGCTTGTGTATTCAGGATTAAAACATGGATAAATACCCAAGTGGGCTGAAGTCATCCTCCGTTAGTAAGCTGCCCTGCTTTATTTCTCCCATGTGCACGAGCGAGTGTCCCCCTGCAAAGGCACCAGCTCGAACCTCTTCCTTCGTCGAGAATGGCGCTAGAATGTATCCTTCTCGGGACCCGCACTGGGGCGGTGGGCTATATTTGCGACCGGGTAAGGCCGCCTATAATTCGTCACAGTCACAGGAACCCATTCGAAGAATAGCCACAAAAGGTTTAAATTAGGCGCTCGGTTTAATGGGAGCTATGCTGGCAGCTTGACAAAACTGAGAACTCTTCTTGCAAAGTCCTCAGCGGCTTGTGTTGCCTTGAAAACCAGCGCCAGTGCTGATGCATGATTATCTATATATATATTCACAGAAAAAACCATAGGTTATAGACCATATATAGTTAGGAATTTGCATTTACAAAACCTTGAAAATTCACTGAAAAAACCATAGGTTATAGACCATATATAGTTAGGGATTAGCATTTACAAAACCTTATTTTATTTGCACAAAACCATTGAAATTCCATATATAGTTAGTTGCACTAACTATATATCGCGGACCCGCAATCCACTGCTAATGATGTCACATATTACATCATTCATGACATGGTCAGTGACATCACTGATGACATCTCAAATGACATCACTGATGACAACACCCAGTGACTGTATGTTTCTGTAAAGTTAAAATATGTCTTACATATTGAAGAATGAGTGGATGTATAAGTGTCTGGATGAAGGATTTAGTAGGTGCATGACTGACTGTATGAGAGAATGATTAAATGTGTCTCACTGAGTGCATGGGTTAGTGATTAAAGTGTCTTAATTTGGCAATCATTATATATGTTGTTCTGTAAACTGCTGCATGTTTAAATCAGTAGCTATATCAGTAACTATATGGGTTATTGAATGGTTGCCCAAGTATTTGTATGGGAGACTGAGTATGTGTGTGGGTGGCTGGGAGGTGTATAACTCTGTGCATAGATGTGTGAGCAGTTGATTCCCTAGGTGTATGGGTTCAAAAGTGCATGTAGAAACAGCTGTATGGACAGTTGACTGTGTGCATGAGTGTATTGGTGAGTGAATGGATATCTCAGTGCTACATGTCAAAGTAAGTACATATGTAAAACACAGTCCATGTGAGAGTTGACATATATAAATAACTGAACATAAGAGCCAGTGAATGTGAGAGTGGCTGTATGAATCATTGTGAACTTGTATCAGGGATTGTATAAGAGAGTAAATATGTGTTAGTATATGTTTGAATAAGTAAGGTGTGTATAACTGTATAGTTGAGGAAATGGAGATGTGATTGATTCTCTGCATGACTGACTAGGTGTGTGAGTAACTCCATGGATGTGTGACAGTCTGTGAGTGCCTGTTTACACTGAGTGTATCTAAGGTTATATTAGAGTCTGAAGATGTATTATCACATAAATGATATCATCAGTGATGTAATCAGTAATGTCAAATGAGATGTCAGTGATGTCATCAGTGATGTCATTTCAGATGTCATCAGTGATGTCATCAGTGATGTCATTTGAGATGTCATCAGTGATGTCATCAGTGATGTCACTGACCATGTCATGAATGATGTAATATGTGACATCATTAGCAGTGGATTGCGGGTCCGCGATATATAGTTAGTGCAACTAACTATATATGGAATTTCAATGGTTTTGTGCAAATAAAATAAGGTTTTGTAAATGCTAATCCCTAACTATATATGGTCTATAACCTATGGTTTTTTCAGTGAATTTTCAAGGTTTTGTAAAGGCAAATTCCTAACTATATATGGTCTATAACCTATGGTTTTTTCTGTGAATTTCATTGGTTTTTTAAAAGCTAATATCTATAGCTGTAAAATATATTCTTTATTACGTGACGTATCACGTAGCCCGTGAGACGCCTCATGATGCATCGCATAACCGTGACTTATCGTCTCTGCAGCGCAAACCAAACCCAAAACGTAAGCGCGCCAGAGCACGCTTAAATATATATATATATTTTTTAACCTTAATTAGACAACATCCACACGTGCACATATCACAAACGTTCAAAAAACACAATATGTCGGACTTCCGTTACGCTGCCGGTTAGCTGCCCGGTTAACGTACCGGGAAGCACCTTTACCGCGAAAAATCGCAATTATTTTTTCTTTTGCCCCGCAGGGAACTTTAATAGCCCCCTCATCAATCCTAGGGGTTCAGGAGGGGTCTGCCTTACCCCTTTCATTCATTTACACCTTTTTTTTTTCCACCTCTTGTCTCTCGATCCCACAGAGAGACAAGATGGCGGCCGCTCCAGACTGTTTACAATGTTAACAGCCAATCAGCTTCTCCTCAGACTCCCGTTACACTGCCGGTTAGCTTCCCGGTTAGCTGCCCGGTTAGCTGCCCGGTTCGCGTACCAAGACGCGTCTCTACGGCGAAAAAATCTGAATTTTTTTTTTTTTTTGGGCCCCGCGAGGCTTTATAATATCCCCCTCATCAATCCTAGGGGGTCAGAAGGGGTCTACCTTGCCCTCTTTCCTTCATTTCCCCCTTTGTTTTTGCCTCCTCTTGTCTCTCGATCCTACCGAGAGACAAGATGGCGGCCGCTCCGGACTGTTTAGAATGTTGCAGACACCGGAGAGCCAATCAGCTTCGCATCGCAAAGTTCCGTTACGCGAAAAGTACGCGAACCGGAGCGCTGCCCGGAGCGCTGTTACAGATATATATCTTTTTTTGAACGTTAATTTCCCAAAATCCACTGAAGCACATATATTGAGACCTAGCAAAGGCACATCGGGCTAACAGTCCCTACAATTTTGCCAAGTTTCGTGCAAATCCATTCAGCCGTTCGAGCTAAAAGTGAGGCCAACCGCCCTGTGGAAAAATGAATGGGAAAAACACGTTTTGGGACCCCCCTTTTTTCTCGGCCCCCCATTGACGACCCCCCCCCCAATTTTCAGGGGCTGCTCAGAAACAAAATGTGCCATTTTCCTGAAAATTTCAGCCAATTCCATCCACAAACGCCAAAGTTATTAGACATAGAATTTTCAAAAGTTCCATAGAGAAAAAATCCTAACTATATACACCTACTGGCTATCGCCAGTAGGTAATATATATATATATATATATATATATTTTCCACAGCTCCCTCACAGGAAACAAATGGGTCGCACTCCACGGGTTCTCTTTTTGCAGTTTTTTTATTTTTTAGTTACATTCCACAGGCAGATGTTTCCGATCTACGCGTTTCGGTATAAAATACCCCATGGCAAGACACGTACCATTTGGTATCCATGGACGTCATCTCCCTTTATACCAACATAGGGAATGACATGGGCCTCACAGCGTGCAACTATTTCCTTAAAGAAAGAAAAATTGAATTTGCAAACCACAACCAAATGATCTTGGATATGATCCAGATTTGCCTAACCAGAAACATCTTCATGTTCGGGGATGAACTATATTCCCAAAACAGCGGGACGGCGATGGGATTTTCCTTCAGTCCCAGCTATGCCTGCTTAGCGATGGGATGGTGGGAGAAGGAAATCGCGTGGAGCAACAGCAACGAAACAGCACTGAACAAAGTAATAAGCTGGACTCGATATATAGATGATTTACTCATCATTTGGGATGGCAGCAAAGAAGAATTCCAGAGATACTTTGACATCATGAATAATAGCATACCAAACCTTAAATTTAGCTATGTTATAAGCAATGAGAGGATTGTATTTCTGGACACTGAGATCTACATACGAGAGCACCAAATTCACACAACATTGCATCGCAAATGTACTGCCACCAACTCTACATTAGAAGCAACCAGCTTCCACCAACAATCCCTGATCAGCAGTATCCCATATGGGGAATTCTTGAGAATCCGGAGGATTTGCAGCGAAAACGAAGAGTGGGAAAAACACAGCACTGCAACCTCGAAGAGATTCGAAAAACGCAAATACAACAATGGCATTGTGAAAAAATGCTGGGAAAGAACAGACCAAAAAAGTAGAGAGGAATGTCTCCAGAGAAAACCTAAAAAATCAACAGAGGAATCAGAACCCATACGCATGATAATGGACTATTCTAATGAGAGCAAAAGAATTGCAGACATCCTCAAACGCAATTGGAAAATACTCCAACTGGATGAAACTGTGAAAGACATGGTGGGATCACATCCAACGATCACCTACAGAAGGGCAAAGAACCTCAAGGATCATTTGATCCACAGCCACTTTAAAAGAACAAAAAAGGATGATTGGCTAAAAACAACGGGGTTCGTGAAGTGCTATGCCTGCAAGGTGTGTCAGATTGCCAAACCAACCAAACAGGTACAAATGTCTAACAAAAAGAATTGGGAGATAAAGGAACTGATCATGTGTAAAACAACACATGTGGTCTATGTCGTGGAGTGCCCGTGCCCCATGAGGTATGTGGGCAGCACAGTGTGTGAACTGAAAAAACGCATACTTGAACACGTGCGTGCTACCATCCACAAAGACAAGGCTAATGCAATAGCTAAGCACATGGAACTGTATCATCAAAGTGACTGGAGCCAATTAAAATTCTTTGGTTTGGAAAGTGTCCCCAAGAAAGAAAGAGGGGGAGACAGAGAAAGGATTTTAAGACAAAAGGAATCCCGCCATATCCTAAACCTACGAACCTTAACGCCCTATGGGCTGAATCAATCTGAAGAACTTTACATACATTTATGAGAGTTTCGCTTTGACAAATTGTTTGATGCCCAACATATATCCACACTTTTGTGACTGGTGATAATATGTGCAGAGGAAAAAAGCAATGATGAAAATGCAATACTACCATGGTTAAATCACCCAAGTGGGCGTTAATACTAGGAAGTTAGAATAAAGCATTATGGGGAATCTGTGGCACTAAGAAAGCATCACACTGTGAAAACCCAAAATTATACCTAAACAAATTAGTGATACCAATCATACTGGTCTTATAACATGATTCCCATATATATAATGTTATCCCACTAGAGGGAAAATATCAGAAGTAGATAATGCAGCTGCTTATGCATGAATAGAGTCAAATCTGCTACCACACTGCTAACTAATCCCACCAGAGGGATCCCAATATCACCAGCATGTCACAATACCTTTATTTGTAATTAATGAAATGCAAAATGAGAAATATATTGGGCAATATGAAGTAATGTTGACACTTTGGTAAAAAAACTACATGTCCCATAAAGCTTAGAGGCTCTGACATACCCCAAACAGGAAGTGATGTATTGAATACAATGTAATGCAGTAGATCTTGAAGGGGTAGCCCAGAGAACGGTTGATCGTGAGCAAGGTATTTGTAATACCGAAACGCGTAGATCGGAAACATCTGCCTGTGGAATGTAACTAAAAAATAAAAAAACTGCAAAAAGAGAACCCGTGGAGTGCGACCCATTTGTTTCCTGTGAGGGAGCTGTGGAAAATATATCAGCAGCGTGGTTCAGCTGCAGGGCGCCGCACCCGTATCGAGCGCTGTCGGAGTGGCAAAAGGAACCAGTCATGGAGAATATATATATATATATATATATATATTACCTACTAGGTAGTTATAGTTAGGACCTAGTTTCCATAGGATTTTTTTTTCTTTTCCCCATAACTTTAGCACCGGTTGATGAATCTTCACGAAATTTTACCGAAAAAGTGTCTGAAGGCTTCTATCTTGAAAGTTTCGGGGTGATTCATCAAGCGGGTGTTGAGAAAAAAGGGGGTCCCAACACACATTTTCCCCATGTTAATTTCCATAGGAAACTTTAGACAATGCTACAGCCAAAACTGCTGAACGGAATTGGGCAAAAAGGTAGCCCTTGGTTCAGAATGAGCCCTTTTTTTAAAATGGTGTTAATCCGTTCAATAGTTCCTCAGAAATTAGAAAAAGAAAGTTTAGATATCTGAGCACAGAGGAGGGTTTGCACACCCTCCCAGGCACAAGCTACACTCTTATTTGCTGCCAAACTCCAAACCAGGAAGTGTTGGCAGTCATCTTGTGACTCGGTCGAACTGAGTCACAACAAAAAGGGGAACAAAAGGTTACTCCCTACGCCTGCTCAGAGGGTCCCACAGACACCCAGGGCCACAAAAAGCATTTTTTTTAAAATCAGCAGATCCCGCTGGGTGCTCGAATCCAGCCCAAAAAAATAAAAAAATGAAGCGCTGGCCTCCCACGCTTTGTTATCAAAGCCCTCAGGATGTCCAAGTCCCAGGGGCAATTTATTTGTGTAGCAGGGGCCCGTGGGGCCCCGGGGACAGCTACCTCTCCAGGGCTTATGAAATTGAATGCAGGAGGTAGGCAGCCCCCCCTAGCCCTGGGACTCCCAACCTCCCCAGGGCATGTTAAATTTGAGGTGGAGGGCTCCAAAGCATCCCCCAAAGCCCCAGAGACTGTCACCTCCCTGGGGCTTAATTTGGTTAGGTGCGGGAGGACACATAGCATAACACAGCTACAAGGACCACCACCTCCCCAGGGTTTCTGAAATTAAATGCCGGGACATTCAGCCCCACGCAGCCCTGGGATCCTCCACCTCCCCACGGTTTTATTTGATTAGGTGTGAGAGGGCACGTGGCCACCCACAGCCCCGGGACAAACCACCTACCCGGGGAACAAAATCAATAGAAATATCAATCAATCAATCAATCATAGGCATTTATATAGCGCACTACTTACCCGGAGGGTCTCAAGGCTCTAGTGGGGGGGGGGAGTGCTGCTACTGCTCGAATAGCCAGGTCTTGAGCTTCTTCCTGAAGGAGAGGTGGTCTTGGGTCAGGCGCAGGTTGGTCGGTACGGAGTTCCAGGTCTTGGCGGCCAGGTAGGAGAAGGACCTTCCTCCCGTTGTCATTCTTCGGATGCGGGGGACGGCGGCGAGGGCGTGGCTGGCTGATCGGAGATGTCGTTTGGGGGCATAGAAGTTGATGCGGTTGTTGAGGTAGCTGGGGCCTTGATCGTGTAGGGCTTTGTGTGAGTGGGTGAGGAGGCGGAAGGTGATTCTTTTGTTGACGGGAAGCCAATGCAGGTCTCTCAGATGTCCAGAGATGTGGCTATGTCGTGGGATGTCGAGGATGAGTCTGGCTGAGGCGTTCTGGATCCGCTGGAGTCTCTTCTGGAGCTTGGCGGTGGTTCCGGCATAGAGGGCATTGCCGTAGTCTAGTCGGCTGGTGACGAGGGCCTGGGTGACCGTCTTCCTGGTCTCGGTGGGGCTCCACCGGAAGATCTTCCGTAGCATGCGCAGGATGTTGAAGCATGACGAGGAGACGGCGTTGACTTGTCTGGTCATGGTGAGGGAGGAGTCCAAGATGAAGCCCAGGTTGCGTGCGTGGTCTGTCGGTTTGGGTGCGCTGCCCAGGGCGGGGGGCCACCAGGAGTCGTCCCAGGCGGAGGGTGAGGAGCCCAGGATGAGGACCTCCATCTTGTCTGAGTTCAGCTTCAGGCGGCTGGTCGTCATCCACTCGGCTACGTCTTTCATTCCTTCGTGAAGGTTGGCTCTGGCGGCGGCGGGGTCGTTGGTCAGGGAGAGGATCAGCTGGGTGTCGTCAGCGTAGGAGATGATGTTCAGGTTGTGTTGGCGTGCGATGGCCGCGAGGGGGCTCATGTAGACGTTGAAGAGGGTGGGGCTCAGCGAGGATCCTTGAGGGACGCCGCAGATGACTTCTGTGGCCTCTGACTTGTACGGTGGTAGGCGGAATCTCTGTGTTCTTCCGTTGAGGAAGGAGATGATCCAATCCAGTGCCTTCCCCTGGATTCCAACGTTGCTGAGGCGCTGCACTAGGGTGCGGTGGCAGACAGTGTCGAATGCCGCGGAGAGGTCTAGGAGGATGAGGGCCGCTGTTTCTCCGTTGTCCATCAGGGCTCGGATGTCATCGGTAGCAGCGATGAGTGCGGTCTCGGTGCTGTGGTTGGCTCGGAAGCCCGACTGTGAGGGGTCGAGGGATCCATTCATCTCGAGGAAGGCGGCCAGCTGCTTGTTGACGGTCTTCTCGATGACTTTGGCTGGGAACGGGAGGAGCGAGATGGGGCGGTAATTCTTGAGTTCGGTGGGGTCCACTGTAGGTTTCTTGAGTAGAGCGCTGAGTTCGGCGTGCTTCCAGCTCTCCGGGAAGGTGGCGGTGTCGAAGGAGGTGTTGATGATGTCCCGCAGGTGGGGTGCGATGACCGCGTCGGCCCTGTTGAAGACGTGGTGAGGGCAGGGGTCGGTCGGAGATCCGGAATGGATGGAGTTCATCAAGCGGATGGTGTCTTCGGTGCTGGTCGGAGTCCAGGCGTGGAGGGTGGTGGTGGGGGGCGGTGGTTCGGTTGTGGCGTGCGTCGGTTGACTGCTGAACCTGTTGTGTATGTCCGCGATCTTGTTGTGGAAGTAGGAGGCGAGGGAGTTGCAGAGGTCTTGCGATGGGGTGATGTCGTTGTTTCCGGCGTTGGGGTTGGAGAGCTCTTTGACGATGTTGAAGAGTTCCTTGCAGTTGTGTGCGTTGTTGTCCAGCCGGTCCTTGAATGCAGTTTTCTTAGTGGCGCGGATCAGTTGGTGGTGCTTCCGGGTGGCAAGCTTGAGGGCGGTCATGTTGTCCGGTGTTGGTTCCCTTCTCCAGGCTTTCTCGAGGGCTCGGCAGTTCTTGTTGGAGCTCTTGAGTTCGTCGGTGAACCATGGGGCCTTCTTGCTGCCGGGTCTGCTAGGCGGGGTCCTCAGAGGGGCGAGTTCATCCGCGCAGTTGCTGATCCACTTCGTGAGGTTGTCGGCGGCCTGGCTGGGGTTCGCTGAGCTGGCGGGAGGGTGCTGACTCAGGGAAGCGGCGAGCTGGTCAGCTGTGATCTTGTTCCAGCTTCTTCGAGCAACCGGTTGCTGGTGGTGGTGGATTGTCGTTCTTCTGAAGGTGAAGTGGATGCAGCTGTGGTCCGTCCAGTGGAGTCTAGTGGCGTGGCTGAAGGCGATGTCTTTGCTGGATGAGAAGACGGCGTCGAGTGTATGTCCGGCGAGGTGGGTGGGGGTGGACACCAGCTGCTTCAGTCCGAGGTTGGCGAGGTTGTCGAGCAGGGTGATGGTGTTGCGGTCGTTGTTGTTCTCCAGGTGGAAGTTGAGGTCCCCCAGGAGGATGTAGTCAGCGGAGGGGAGGGCGTGCGGGCTGACGAAGTCAGCGATGTCCTCGCTGAATTGTGTGCGTGGTCCCGGGGGTCAGTAGATCAGGGTGCCTCTGAGGGTGGTCTTCGGGTCGGTACGGATCTGGAATAGGTGTGGGGGGAGCTCCTGCTCCCCCACACTGCCTCAGGTACCACCACTTCCCTGGGGCACAAATCGTTCAAAAAGGGGGTGCAATATGCACCTTCGATCCCCGGGGACCACAACCTCCACAGGCTATGTAAATAAAGGGAGGGGGACACATTGTCCCCTCCTGAAGCCTGCCATTGTCCTGGGGACTGCCACCCCCCAGGGCTGGATCCATCAGTGTCCCGGGGTGCCCACCTCCGGGACACTGCTGTTTGCTGTGGCTCCCACCCTGCCATAGCAAGCTCTGCTTTGCTTCATTGAAGCGAGAGCAGGGAAAGCAGAATTGCTTTTCCACAAGGGGAGCTGCATGTCAGCAGCTACCCTTGTGAAAAAGGAATGCCGGCTCCCACAGGAGGCGGGGAGCTGGTAGGACCGCGGGGGGCATTGGGGCTCTTCCATGGTCCCCCACTGTAAAAATGGCGCAGCCAGGCCCCGGGGGATGGGGTCTCCAAGGCCAAAAGTGGCCTGGGAGGGGGCCACGCGGCCCCTCCGTCAATACATTTGTTGTAAAAAAAAGAGTAACAGCCCAGGGGAATGGGGTCCCCAGGACTGATAGAGGTCTCAGGAGGGGGGCCACGAAGCCCCACTTCTTACATTTTAAAAATAAATAAATATGTGGCCATGCCCAAGGGGATGGGGTCCCCGGGGCAAAAATTGGCCTCAAGCAGGGGCACGTGGTCCCCTTCCCGTTTATTTATGTATTAAAAAAAAAATAAGGGTCAGGACCTTGGGGATTGGGTCTCCAGCGTCCCAAAAATGGGAAAAGAAGGGGGACCACACAGCCCCCCTTCTAAAAAAGTAAAAAAAGCCAGCATCACGCCGGAGGCCTCGCCCCCTCCCTGCAGCACTGCAAATGTGCCCCCTGGCACATTGTAAGTTGGGAAATTATTTCCCCTTGAATAGTGAGGGTCCCTGGGGGCCAACTAGCCCACCAGTTTACTCCACAGAGCTGCGTTGCAGAGAAGTGGTCTGAGGCCATGCCCCTTTTTAGACCACTCTGCAAACGCAGCTTCTGGTGCACTCTGGTGGGGCGATGAGGTCCTCTTGTGTCCTGAGGATGTCAGGGCTCAAGTAGACTTTATACTCCGAGCAGAAAAGCAAGCTTCGTTTGCAGCATAGTGTAAAAAGGGAGCATAGCCTCGGACCACCTCTCTGCAATCCAGCTGTGAGGTGCATACTGGAGGTACCTGGTGGGCTAGTTGGCCCCCAGGGTGCCTCAGTATTTAAGGGGACTTAATCCCCCAACTTAGAATGCACCATGGGGCAAGTTTGCAGAGTAGTGGAGAAAGTGGGTGTTGTCTCTCAGCAATCCCACTGTGTGGGGCTTACTGGAGGTAGAGGTAGGCTAGTGTGCCCCTAAAGGAGCCCCAGAAGCAACGGAGACTTCAATCCCCATCCAAGAGCGCGTCAGGGAGCGTATTTGTAGAGCGGTGGGAAGAGGGGGCGTGGCCTGCTCTTTGAACTTAGCAATGTTGCTGTGTGGGATTTACTGGAGGTAATAGGAGGGGTAGTTGGCCTCCTGTATTTGGGGCCCAACTACCACTCTTGTTACCTCCAGTAAGTCCCGCATAGTGGGATTTCTGAAACATCTTCGGAGGCCATGCCCTCCTTTCTCCACCATTCTGCAAACGAGCCTCCTGGCAGACTACAGGATGGGGGCTGAAGTCCAATTTACTCCTGAGGGATTTAGGGGGCCAAGAAGCCATACTGGTACCTCCTGTAACACCTACACACTGGAATCCCTGAGCTCTGGTTGGAGGCCCAGCACCTTTTCTCCACCACTCTGCAAACGCCACTACTAGTTCAAAAAGTGTTTGCAATGTAATAGGTTTCGAATTTGTGAGAATTATAACTATTTGAGTTGTAACTTCAAAAGTTTTTTAGTAATGTTTTTTGGAGTGGAGTGGATGTACGTTGTGTGTAGTGGAATTATATGATATGCTGTGCAGTGAAATTATGTGGATAGAAAGTATGTGGTATTTAATGTATAGGAATTATGTAGAGTGGAATTATGTGTTATGGAGAGTAATTATGAGGTATGGTAGTCTCTGTTGTGGAGTGGTAACCTCAGGTTTAGTATTCCTCATTTCCATAGAAGCTCAACTATGAACTCAGTGAGACTAAAAATGATGGAATAACTGAGGAGCACTTGTGGACCTAATCAGAGGTATGAGCAGGACCACTGCAATTATGTGACTGTTTGGCTGCACCGACTTTCGCACAATTATACATTTTCTGCATTATCCACATAGTTCACCATCTGCACCATCTGCAGATTTGAACAAAAAAAGCCT
>NW_028253916.1:0-94384 GCF_964263255.1 Lissotriton vulgaris | reverse complement strand
CTGACACTCTAAGAGTAGTTTATTGGTCTTGGTTCACCACAGACATAGCTGTGATCACAACCCCAAAACGTATGCTGCCAAGTTGAAGTGTCTTCTAAAGTTCTTTTGTCTCTGGTTCTTGGTCCTTGCCGACAACTGACTTCAGGTCCATGGACTCTTGTCTATTTTCTTGCAGACAGCCGCAGTTTTTATGACTCCTCTAGCAGATTCGGATGGTTTCATGATGCCCTTATTCTGCTGTCAGAGAGCCACAGAGAATTGTGGTGGGAGCTGGTTCTGCAGGTCCTGAAGAATCTGCCAGGGAGATACCCTTGGTCGGTGAACATGTCTGGTGTGTGGTTGCATGTTTCCCTGGGTTTTCCTCTGGACTGGGTTTAGAAAGGAATTTCTGACAACGTTGACTTGGAATGAATAAAATTTAATTCTCCTCAATCCCTGGACTTTTACATTGTTCATCCAGTGTCAGTCTGGGGGTAGATTATACCAACAACATAGTATCCAGGTTGAATTTGAGCTGACACAGTGCAGCAGGCCCAGGCACCTTGCAGATATGGCCATTCATATTTTCTCTGCAAAGGAGGCCAACCTGTTTTGCGTTGAAAGCATTCTATATTTGAGGGGAGTCCATTAGCAGAGTGTTTGCCTGTTTATAAATCTTTTGCTGGAGGATATTTGCTACTGGATGTTGTCACTTCAGGGTCCCTTGCTTGGACCTGTTTTCAAGAAGATCCAGGGCCTTGCTCTCCTTATTGTTCTTTTATTCCAGGAGTCTATTGGTGGTCTCTGCTATACCTGAATACCTATGCCAGTGACCGAAGAGAAACATAGGAATCGGGAAGAAGCACATAAGGGAGTGAGAGAGAAATTGTTTACTGGCACTCATACTCCTTCAAAGTTCACGATTCAGTGAGGGCAACACTCTGTCTATATGTTATTGAATGAATTTGAATTTTTTTGAATTTATTTTTATTGCACAGTTAATAAAAACTCACAATATTAAGCAATAGATAAAAAGTCATTGACTGCTTAAAAAAAAAACACTTTTTAAAAAAAAAGTATTGCACATTAATAAAATCACTAAGAGTCTGTAGTAAATTAGTAAGTCTTTTTCCTGTTGGCCGTGACCTTAATACTTGTAGTTCTTGTGATTTGTAATGTCGTTGGAGAAATCGCTATTCTCTTGATATGATTAATTTTTGCACCCAACTGTCTTTTCATTTGGTCTTATGAGTGAATTCTTCTTTTATTGTGATTGCTGTGGCTTTGATAGATGTGGGCTTATGGTTTTTTTTTTTAAGGCCATTAGTGGAGGTCGCTATTCTCCTGTTGCGATTGGGTTATCCACCCAAGTGTTGTTTCATTTAGTGTTTTGACCACTATGTCAAAAAATTTGACTGTTCTACAGTTTAACTGGGTCTCTTTGGGGTTGAAACAGAGCATCACTGCCTGCCTGCAGGTTTTTACGCCCTTCTGGTTCCAAATGGGCCGAAGCATGGAACGCCTTGTGTCCACGAGAGCTTCGCAGATGCAAATGATGTGTATAAGGTCCTCCTTCGCAGATTGGCAAAGGCGACATGAGTTTGATGGATTAGGCCTTTTCCAAGGTACCAGATGACGTGCTATGGGTATGTTACCTAAGCGCATGTTTAGGAACTTATTTTTTGTTTTTTGTGTGAGGCCCGTTGATAGATACTCTTGTGGCTTTGTGGTTCTGTACCCCTCGAGCACAACCGATCCATGCGCTCTTTTGGATAGGGTGGCTCTGTCCTCAAGTGAGGAGACCAATTTGATGACTTTTGACACAGCTTTTTTAAAGGTCCCAAAATCCATTCTTGTTTCCCAGAGCGTTTTTAGGCCTAGGCTCTCCAGTGAGTTGGTTAGGTAGGCCCTTGCTGGTGAAGTTTCTTTGGTGGTAAGTTCAATCCATAAGTTGGCGTTTAAGGATCCTTCCTCGGCCTTTTTAATTTTGCGCCAGCTTTTTATATATTGACCTTTCCTCTCCACTAATTGTTTCAGCAGTCCGAATTCAAGACGAATTTGTGCGGGCAAAGAGTTTTTTGGAAGATGGAATATTGCCCTATATGCACGACTGATTGTGTTGTCTAGCGTGCTTGCATCTCTACCTCGCATTGATTCGCTGCGTAGGAGAGCATTGGCTGCAGGCGAGCTTTTATTACCGGTAAGAGAGGGGCTAATGTCCTGTCAGGGAGAGCTTTCTGCAGGGGCCTTGTTGATATTTGGAAAGTCATACCCTTCCGGCGAATGGCCTCTAGTTGTTGCTTGAAGGAGCCTTTACCATCTATTATGACTCCTAGGTATTTATATGAGGTCACCAATTCTAATCTCTGATTGTCCAGGAACCATGCGGGTTTCCGTTTTTTGTTATGGTTCATTGGCTTGACTTTGGTTTTGTTCAGATTGATTGTTAGGGAATTTGCGTTCTGTCCAGAAGGTTTTGAAGGCCGATAGGAGACCGGCTAATACGGACCAAATCGTCTGCGTAGAGCAGATTTGAGAGCGTAATGTTTCCTAACCGAGGTGCGTGTGATGTTACTGTCTTTAGCTCTTCGGGAAGATCCGCGAGGAAGAGATTGAACAAGGTTGGAGCAAGGACGCAGCCCTATTTTAGTCCTTTGCTTGTTTTTATTTTTCTTGATAGGTGTGTGCCAGATCCCAGTTTTATTTGGACCCAAGTGTTGGTGTGTAGCATTACCAGCTGCTGTAGGAGGGGACCAGGGATTCCCCATGAGCTCAGCTTCCGCCATAGTTTGTTCCGGTCTACATGGTTGAATGTGGCGCTGTAATCAATGAAGCACACGTACAGGGAGCTTTTTGCCATTTTTACTGCGTCGAACAGTAGGGTTAGTTATGGTACCCTGGCCCCTCCGAAAGCCCGTCTGTGTAGCTGGAATGATATTCTTTTTTGTTGCCCATGGTATTAGATCCTTCAGGATGAGGCCTGCGTAGTACTTTGCCTCTACGTCTATCAGGGCAATCAAACGGTAGCTGCTTGGATCGATCCTAGCGCCTTTTTTAAATATTGGGCTTATTATCGAGCCACTCCAAGATATTGGTATTCTTCCTTTTTCCCTAACTTCGTTGAATACTGGAGTCAGGGTAATGCTCCAAAAAGCTGGATCCTGTTTATATAATATCGGAGGGATCCCATTTGGTCCTGGAGTCACCTCAAGTTTTCCCTTGGAGATTTGTTTAAGAATAATATCTGCTCTTTCCTGAGCTGATGGTTCATTCTCAATTATTCTAGGCTCAGTTATCATTGGACCAGCTTCGTCCTCTGTTGGAGCATGGTGCCCAATTGTTTTCTTGTTGAGCGCCCGGTTTGCTTTTTTGATGAATGTGACAGTTTTGTCCATTTGGTGGAGAGCTCCCTCTTCTGAATCTACCCCTTTGGCTTTCTTCATTGCAGGGTCGCTTGTGTTAAAGTGAGTTGTTAAGTAGTTGGCCCAGTCGGATTCCGGTATTTCAGAATTGATGCCGTTGTGGTCTGGCTGTTGGAGCCTATGGATAGTCTTCCAAAAACTAGAGCTGTTCTTCTGCTTTGAATTATGTAAGATTTTTGCCCAAAGTTCTTCGTTCAATTGCTTTTCCTTTCCCAAGTTTTCTTTTGTAACAATGCTTTTGACCTGCGTAGCTGCAGTTGAATTTCCATGTTGTTTGGGTCTTGGCGGAGTTGCCTGAGGGCCTTTTTTATTTCAAGCTTGATGTTTTTTGTTTCTGCAGTTGTTACTTTGCCATGCGTAAACCTTGTGGTATTCCCTTTTTGAGTTTTCTTCCCTGTGGCATGTTTTTCTCCTAATGCCGCTGTGAAGTCTTCCCAAAGAACGAGAGGGTTGTCGGTTTTATTGGATATTTCCTGTATTATTGTTTTTGCACTGATTGCTAGTGCTTCCATATCTGTGGTCTTACATAGTAATCGCTTATAGTTAGCGGTATATTCTGTACACATGGTTCTTGTTTCTGCTGCTTCTTTCCTACAGGTCAGTGCTAGTTGAGCTTCTAGCGGCAAACGGTCGCTCTGAGTTCTGTCTCCTATATTGAATGATTGTAGTTTTTCGTACAGCGGCAGAGTTAGCATGAAGTCAAGGTAGGATGAGGTAATTGACGAGTAGTATGTTGGCGCTGGAGGGATATCCTCTTTGAATCGTCCATTGAGAACGCGTAGGTTCAATTGCTCTAGAGCTTTTACTAGCTGGGAGGCAGTGTTGGTTTGTTTGTATCGGGAGGGGATTGATTGAGTTGGAATTTTCCATACTGTATCCATTTCCTGTGTCATGTCGTCAGTTGCTAATTCGCCAAATAGATGGAGGTTGAAGTCGCCGGCCAATAGTATGTTATCCATTTCCCCATCCTCCATGAGTCTTGTTATCTCTTGAACTAGTTCATTTGACCCGGTCAGCTTATTCTTAGGGTGGATATATGTGTTTACGACGTGTAACTGGTAACTTCCTTGGTTATTATCAATTGTGAGCGATATTGCCTCTATTGCGTTCGGTGGAGTAATGTTTATGCTTGTTGTTTTGATTTCTCCAATAACTGATATTGACGCAAAAATTGCCAGGCCGCCAGAGCAGCGGCCGTATTGTGATTCTTTGCGGGCCGGATATGTCCAGGCTGTGTATCCTTGTAGGGCTATGTCGTTGGGCTCCCATGTTTCCTGGAGGAGGATCAAGTCGAAGGATTGCAGGTAGTTCGATATTTCGGGATCCTCCAGTTTGTCCGCTAGTCCACTAATATTCCAACGGCAAATTTTAAGTTTATTTTTGTTTTTGAGGGAAGCCACAGTTTTGGTGGCTAAGACTGGCTTTGTTTGTCAGATGGTGTCGCTTCCTGTTATTGTGCGAGTTATTATTTCTTTACAAGGAGCTGTTTGTTGAAGTATTGGGTTTTGCGATTTCGCCAGGTATTTTTCCCATCCTGGGGAGTAGCATCGTGCTCCTTTAAGTATTGACTTGACCAGTGGAGGTCGTTCTTCCTTCCTTTCTTCGAGGAGCGGGGTAGGATAAGGTGGTTTTATTTCTGGTTCAAGCCGGATTCCCCACTTGGAGAAGCTAGATGCTTTCTCCATGATTGAATTTGCTACCTCCCTGGTTTTCCACGTAGCCCTTGTTTTCTCATTCCCTTGTGGGTGTGTTGCTGGGTGGAATTCAATTGAGAGCAGGTCCGAGGAATGTATGGGTTTTAGTTTATCCATTGAGTTAATTAGCTTTAGTATATTGCCCCTGTTTAGAGTATCTACTCTTCCCTTGGATTTGTATTCGGGAATGAAAAAGATTGTCTCTGTGTCTATTTCCCTTGGGGGCAACATTTTCTGATGGAACTGTTCCTCGGTTGCACAAGGTCCCTCTAAGATTTTGATGTTCTGTTTGTTTAGTTTGCAGTTTGAAATATCCCGCTGGGGTTGATCGCTAGTGTGCTTGTCTTCGGGGTTTACATTGCATAGGGTCTGAAGGTTTGCTTTGCTAGGTGTCGTCTTCGTGTTCTTGCAGTTACACGGTGTTATGAAATTATTCAGTGTCACATCATCTTTGGTGGAGTTTGGCTCATCCTGATCCTTTTTTTCTTCCTCCAAGTTTTTATTCTTTACCCTTCGGTGGCCATCCGGTTTCCCTAATGCCGGCTCTATTTGGTGTCGACATAGTAACTCGTTTGTGCTTACGGTCTGTTTTCTCACTGGTTGGTTTGTTGGACCCACACTGGGGATGTGGGCTCCTAATCCTTCTATTGATGTTCCCGTTGAGGGTGGTGGGGTTTCTGATTCCAGTGAGAGGGGGTTTTCCTTCCTTTGAAGCATGCCGGTTACTAATGGCCCCAAGTCTTCTGATGGTATGGGATTCCGTTTTTCTCCTTGACAGTCCTCGATGATCTTTCTGTTGCGCCCCTTCGTTTTTTTCTTACCACGAGCCCGTGCATTCTGCGGGCTCCCCGGTTCATTAGTTTGTCCAGTTATGAGTGTGTTCTGAGTGGTCTTTTCTACTGTGGAGGTGACACATTGGGTTTGACCCCCTGGCGAGTTAGGTTTTTGCGTGTCGACGATCTTTCCTAGGGGCACTGCCTTTGTTTGAGATGGCTTCGTCGCGTTTGGATTTAGGTCGGGCCTCTCCAACCTGGCTTCCGCTTGGGGGAATTTTGTGGTGTTTAGTTTTATTTAATCCAAGAGGTTACCCAACATCGTGGGTAATGATGATAACTTGTCGATTATTGGGGGGCAGGTACAGCTGGTTCTGTCTATTTCAGTTAGTTTGACTGACTCTTGTCCTCTTTTTATGAGTCCATTGAGATCTGCCTGTTTCCTATCTATCCCCATTGTGGCCTCTGCTAGACTTTGCAGGACTGATAGCTGTAAGTCCATCTTGTCGGATTGATACTGTAGGGCCGTTGAAGATAGCTGTATTGTATTGAGAAGAGTGACCCAAAAAGTGTTGACTGGGTCCAGGGTCCTCTCTGGGAGCGGGTGTGAAGTTTCTTCACTGATATTGTTTATGGGCTGCCTGCCGTTATATACTGTCTCCAGGTCAATCCATTCTTCCGAGGTCAGGAAAGTCATATCCCTAGGTGAGGCGGATAAGTCTGCCTTAGTTGGTGAGGAAATTTCTTGGTCGAGTTTTAACTCTGGGGAGCCGGGAGTCCTTGTGGTGTTGTAAGGCTTTGATTCTATGGTTGCGTGGGTGTTTTGAAGTTGGAGGTCTACAATTTATCTGATTTTTTCCTCCTCTGGTGCTGCATCTTGAGTGGTTAGGGAGTAGGTTGTTATTGCAAGCTGGTGATGCAGGTTGTTTCTGGGGGACCCAGAGTTCCCGTCATGCCGTTTTGCTTGGTTGTTCGATTCAGCAGGTGTCTGTGGGGAGCTTGTTAATTGAGTTTCCTCTGAGCATCCTGCTTGTGGAAGTGACTAGCCTTCTTTTGGCGATGTCCTGATGTGATGTTGTGCCCGGTGACCCCTGTTGTCTGCTCCATTTCCAGTTGAGTTTGTTATTTCGTTTGGCATTGGTGCCGTGTGGATTTCCACTGTGGTGTGACTAGTAGTTGAACTGTCTCTGTTATTGATACCCAGTGGGACATTGTTTCTTTATATATTCTACGTACCCAGTCCCATTTTGGTCTATGGGTTATACTCCTGTTTTCTTCACTCAAGCATGATGATGTGGCATTGGAAGTGGTTGCATTGTAAAGTGTGACTCAAAATGTAGATCTGATCATTTAAATACCTCCTCAAGACTATTTGTTTCCCATTTACTCCATTATTCATTTTACTGCCCATTTTTACCATGATTTACTCATGTAGACTGTTGCAGATTTAATGTAGCTTTGAATAACATCAGATGTGCTACAAACCTTCCGTCTTGTTGGTTTCTGGAATTTAGTTTTATTTCTGGTAGGCTAAATGTCATTGTACTTGTTGGACAGGTAGAGAGAGAGAGAGAGTGTGAAACAGTCAAGAGAAAGCATGAGAATTTGAGATGAGAAAAAAAGAGAGACAGTCACAAAGGGAATATTGTTAGAAAGAGATTAAGGCACAATAACCAAATAAGTGGAAATGGTGTGATTAATCACCATTATTCTACTTACTTGGAGCCCATCGTCTTTATCCCAGGTCTGTGGACCTCTTAGATAGGCTTCCTGCTGCTCACCTAAATTCAAAATGGCCTATGTTCTTATGATGGGACACTCCACTGTTGATGCATTAGGGGAAAGTGGTGCAGGCTCATTATGTGAACAGATGGCACTGTTGGTACATACTGTCAATATTCAACCCAAAATCTACTGCCTAGAGTGCACCCATCCACACCCTGTAGAATCTCCCAGCTCCAAACAAATGGAGCAAAGGTTCATACCAGCAGGGTGGGTGGTAATTATGACCAGGGATGAGGAAGATGGAATTGGAGTAATAATGGTAATGGTATGTAATATAGAAATTATCTCCTCATCCACCTTCTTGTCTCCATCCTTAACCAACAAGAAGATATACACAAGCTACCCTTTGCTTCATTCAAATAAGAACACAATAAATACAGTCATTGCACAACATTAATTAAAGTGAAAGAACTGAGACCCCCAATCTACCATTACTGGGAACAGTACACCGTCCTCAATGTTCAGCCTTGCATCAATGACATCTTCCAGCCTATTGTGAGAGACGTAAGTAGGGGGGGGGGCAGGTTTCAGCAGCAAAGCACTCAACATCTTTGCCAAGATTTAATTTGGATGCTTTACTTCATCAAACAGTTTGAGGACAACCACAGGGCAAGACCAGAAGTAAAGCTGTAGGACATAAACATGAAGGAATGATGCAACCTCCACAATGTGGCTTTGGATGGCTATACCCAAAGATCTGTCCACTCAAACTGACAAACAATCTATCACACTGACAAATGGTGACAGTGCAACATTAATATGTTTTAAAAGGCCACTGCACATATGAACCATGGAAAAGTTCCTTTGGGTGAGAAGGATCCTTAAAGAAAGGATAACAACAATTTCTTAAGAAAAATAAATCACAGTAGCAACCTTTGGAGGAACTCCAGACTATAACACATCATCAGCAAGTCAAGAAAACACAAAGCTAGCAAGTGTGACATTTAGAGATGCCAGCTAACCGGCTGGGTGGGTTGAAGTAATGCTCACCAAAAAATATTTTAATAATAGATATTATGAAGGAGTCATATTCACAAGCACTAAAGGCAGATCCTGGAAGGCTGCCAGAACCAAATTCTGCGGATACCCCTCATTATAGGGCAATTACCACAAAAACATAATTGAAAGTCAGACAGCAACTTTCTCAATTTTCTGCACCTCTGCCCAGGGTTTAAGAAAACCCTCAATGGCTTCTCAGTAGATCTTAAGTGTGGAAGAAGCCAACTCCAATTCAAAACCACAATGTAATGACCCTGATATCTGGCCAGGTCACGATTTAAAGACAGAAGCCTTTCTTAGTGCATCAGGCACTAAAAGAAGCCAAGTGATGATCTTGAACCTGAAGGATTGCAGCACACCTGTTATGTTATGTTAATGGTGGTCTTATAAGGCGCTCAGCTACTCGAGCAGAGTGTCCCGGCGCTATACAGACCTGTAGAAGCTAGGCCAAAAACAGACGAACCACTGTGCAAACAACCAGGTCTTGAGCCCCTTCCTAAAGGAAAGCAAGTTGTCTAGTTTCCTGAGGGAAAGGGACAGTTTGTTCCATAGTTGAGGAGCGAGCGATCTGTATGAGCGTCCTCCAATACGCACTCATTTGGTTGCCGGAACAATGGCCAGCGCTTGAGAAGCGGATCGTAAAGATCTAGAAGGAAAATAGAACCGCACTCTTCTCCTTAAGTAGACAGCGCCGGTGCCATGCAGAGATTTAAAGGCCATAATCAGAGTCTTAAAATAATTGCGTTTACGCTCCGGCAACCAGTGGAGCGAATTCAGAAGAGCAGAGTGTGAGACCTTCGGCTAAGGCCAAAAAAATGGCCCTTGCCGCCGAATTCTGAACAGATTGGAGGCGTGTAAGGAGATATTCCGGGAGGCCTAGATAAAATATGTTGGCGTAGTCCAGCCTAGAGCCGATCAGAGCCTGTACCGTAATCCTCCTGTGGGCATGAGACAGAAAGGGAAGAAATTTCCTAAGAGTTCTTAGAAGGCCAAAACATTGACCAACTACACTCAGAATCTGGGGTTTAAGGGGCAGGCTATTATCAATTTTCACGCCCAAAGTTTTTCGCCATAGAATTAGCAGGGTACATATCGGTAGGCCACCACAATTTCCAGTTGGCATCAGGGCAACAGCTGAAAAAAAGAATCTCTGACTCATCAGAGTTGCATCTAAGCTGATTCAGTTGGAACCATGAAAAAACAGCCTTGAGGCAGCTCATGATGGTGTCGCTGGCGAAATCTGTGTTCTTATCGCAGGTGAAAAGAAGCTGCTTATCGTCGGCGCATGAAACGATCCTGGCTCCATGAGATTCAGCCAATTCGCCCAAGGGGGACATGTAAATATAAAAAAGAGTGGGGCTCAAAATCGACCCCTGTGGGACTCCCAAGTCCAGCAGAAGAACTGGAGCAGAGAAAGGGGGGGGGCCAAATTGATTGTTGACGGCCAGATAGGAAAGACTCAAACCAATTGAATACCGTCCCTCTCAGACCAATCTCCTGGAGTCTTGAAAGAAGACGGCTGTGAGGGACGGTATCAAAGGATGCCGAAAGATCGAGAAGAACCAACATTGCCTTCCCTCCACTGTCCAGAACCTCCTTTATAGACTCTGTAACTTCCAGCAGCGCAGTCTCCGTGCTTAGGTTCGAGCGAAACCCGGATTGAGTGTGATGGAGAATATCACAGGTTTTGAGGAAGTTCGAGAGAGTGGAGTGGACATGTTTTTCCACGATTTTAGCGAAGTCAGGGAGTAGCGAAATCGGTCTGTAATTAGAGTGTACAAGGGGGTCCAAGTAAGGTTTTTTCAGTAGCGGAAGGATATGAGCCATTTTCAATAAACTGGGGACAATGCCGGTTTTAAGAGAGGCGGTGAGGACCGGATTAATGATAGGATTGATAATATGTGCCATCTTGGCAAGGAACTTCACAGGGCAGGGATCCGACGGAGAGCAGGACTTTAATCTAGACAGTAGGTCCAGTGATATTTGTGGGGAAAGAGGAGGAAAAAGTGAGAGCGTGGGGCTCCCAGAGAGAGAATGAAGCGCGAGGAGATTTGAGCCAGAGTTGCTTATAGAGCCAGTTGGCACGAAAGAACTGAATATTTATGAACTTGCTTGCGAAAAAACTGGCCAGTTTTTTGATCCAGAGCTCTGTAGGTGAAAATTTAGAAATTAAAGACGCGGGGGAGGTGAATTCCTTGACTATTGTAAAGATTTATTTGCTAATATTAGCTGCAGATTCGTTTCTTTTAGAGAAATTAGATTTTTTCTCTGTAACAATATCCTTATGATACCTTTTAATAAGTTCCTTATATATCTCTTTTGATGAAACATCATAGCTTTTGCGCCACGCTCTTTTGGCTTTCTTGCAAAGCCTTCTGCTCTCGGGGAGCGCAGGGGTGAACCAAGGTGCTGAAGCACGCGTATTTCTTTTGGACCGAATAGAGAGGGGCGCTATCTCGTCAAGACGCGGTGTGAGCCATGACTGAAAGAGAACTAAGTCTCTGGACAGCTCACCTGTGAGCTGGCAAGGGTACACAGCAAAAGATTGCTCCAGAATGTCAGCCGAGACACGATGATAGGAGCGAGTGGCCGTAGGCTGCGAGCCAGAGCCAACACTGTCCACTTAAGAAATGCGCAAAATGTAAAAATTCAATAAATAATGATCGGACCAAGTCAGGGGTAGAGGAGGGGAAAAATGATGGGAATTGATGAAAACATTTGGTGGAGAATGTGACCTTTATCATGAGTAGCTGAGAAGATATAATGAGACAAACCAAAAGGACTAGTCACGTCCTGAAGTTTCATGGTATCAATTGCGTCTGCAACATCCATGTGGATGTTAAAATCATCCCCCAAAAGCAGACAGTGCTTAAATTTCATAATTATTGGGGAGATGGCAGTATGAAGTTCGTCGTTGAAAGAGCCAGAATGGCCAGGTGGTCTGTAAAGCAGCAATCCAGCACACAAATGATGAGGGGAAAAAGACAAACAAAAACCGAGTGACTCTACCCCAGGGATATCCTCCGTAGTGACAACTGAGCAGGAGTAGCGACTATCCACCACAATTGCGACTCCTCCTCCCTTACCCACCGCTCGGTCTTTCCTCACCATATATTACTTTTGAGTAAGAGCATTAGATGTATCCGGGCTCGAAGAATCACCGAGCCAGGTCTCTGTCAAAAAGAGGCACGCATGGTTAGATTCGGTTAATAGGTTAAAAAGATCTAGGGAATTTTTAGCCAGGGACCGCATGTTGAGTAGCATGCAGGAGTAATTTTTTCTATGGTTTCCCCTGATCATCACCAAATCAGAGGGGTCTTAGGAGCATGTGATGTCCTTACTAGATGATATGTTATGAAGTGTCCAGTCGCAGCTCGCACAGCGTGAGACATCCTTGGGGTTAATAGGGAGCAAAAAACAGCTGCATCCCATATCTCCCCTTAAACTTTTTAAAAAGCTGGAATCATATCTATGCATGATACCAGGAGTAATGACTAGGGATCCATCTATAGGGCCCAGCCCTGGCGCCTCCAGGATGCTGACGGGCGCAGACGGGCTTACCTTAGGCGCACCTTCGGCGCGCATTAGGCGCCTGGTAGCTTGATCTACAAAAGCTAAATTCCTAGAGCAACCTTGCTGTTAGAGCACCACCATCCAAACTCCAAAGCATGGAGGAGTCTCCTGGGGAACAGAAAAGCTGAAAGGGCATGGAGAGGCCAAGCAATACATTGTCATGCAATTGACAGCTGCTTTACAAAGAAAAACCTCCATCATCTTCAATCAAGGAGCCACCAACATTGTCTACACTTCCTCCTGCTGAATCTAACTCAAACATGGGGATTCATGGGACATGATGGTGCAAGGACACAGGAGAAACTGTAAGTGCAAGGAGGTTCTAGACTCTGGATATTGGGCCAGTGGAAGTAATGAAGGGCAGGTATACTAGACAATTAATTGCAGGATAGTAGTAGCTACTTACGTCCTGCTTTTGGGTCTCTTCCAGGTGAAGAGAGGTAGTGCACTATTGAGACATGCATGGACTCTTAGTCTTGGCCAGGCAACAGGCTGCATAGTTGCACTGGCTTTTATCTCAAGAACTAACTTTCACCCTTTTCTTCGTTCCTTCTATGTTTATTGTTTTGTTCCCTCTTCAGTTCCCCCAGTTTCTCAGTTTTCTCCTGTTTTGCCTTGGTTTGTGTTGAGCAGCCATACCCATTTTTCTGCAGAGTCTTACCTGTGTGTTGCTGCAGTGACATAGGGCCCCTAGCCTGGTAAACTTTGGGCTTGTAACAGCATTACCCACTGCTAGAACAGGTATGCATAATTCCATCTTTACCATATTGTTTGGTAACCGGCTTGACTGATATTTACGATCTCCCCTCTGCCCTCCGTCCGCTGTAGATCTACCCATTCTATAATATCTAGGCGGATAAGTGGTGTGCCTTGAAAAAGACAAACCTTGAAGCAGTGTGGATGGGAGTCTAAGACATCTCTTTTACACCCTTCCCTATTTCTCTCCTGATTCTTACATCTTGTTAGAAGTCTTTGCTCCCTGGCATAGGTGTTCAGGGATGGCAGGGGCTTTAAATGATGCTGCAACTCTAGAACCTGAAGGTTTGCCAGGCCAATAGTGGACCCATCTGAATGGCAAATTAATATGGTGATGCAAGCCATCTACAAAATACATGTCCTTTTATTAAAACAATTAAATCACATATCAGAGCCCTGTGAGTTCAACTTCATCCTTAACAGGTGGAGAAAGTTCTCTGTCAGGTACCCTTAATTCATCTGATGGCAACAGAGTACATGATCCTTGGGCTACTGTTCCTAACCATCTCATGTTTGACTGACACACATCGCCTTGGGCGGACCAGCTGTTACCCCCACTCCCCTTGCCTAGAGGCCCTTACGGTTGAATAGTTGTGCTTTATAAGTAACCTGATTGATTGATTGTTTGATTGATTTGTGAAATTCAGAGGAGATCCCTATAGATTCCAACGTTGTTCCTCCAAATGTTGCCACACTTCTTTACAAAATCTCAGGTATTTTCTCAAGAAGCTGCCAAGACAGCATTTGATCATTGTACCATAACAAGGATGTGCTGACAAGGGCTACATCTCTCTTATTAATCCAAAGCCCTTTGCTGACCAGTTGGTCTACATTTTTTAATCAACTCTCAACTATTTTTGGCATATGTTCTACAGATCAGGCCATAGATGGTGGACTGTTAACACTTCAATAAATCAGTTAAAAGTTAATTACTTACATCATTATTTTTCAACAGTTGATATCAGATGCTGCATGGACCAATAAATCCACAGCAACTGCATTTTGTCAAGGTTTGATGGACGATTTAAAGTATGCTTTGTCCATGGTAGTCAATTGGAAAAACAAGGCCACACCATTAGTTGATTTAACCCTTTAAATGGATGAACAGAAATAGCATTAGAAGATAGAAAGACCTCAAATTACTCATCTAACGTATATCCCTTGAAGTCACAAACCAACTGAGTATTCAGAGGTCTACGAGAAATGTATGCAGGTCAGGGAGACAAGGAGGACTCTCTCCATAGAAGAAAAAAATTGAAGTAGGAAGTCTTTTCTCTGATTTTATTGTGTAAAAGAAGGATATTAAATCACAAAAAAACAGCTATTGGGAAACAAGGCAGCTCATACGTCAACAATGGGCCATGGATGAGCTTGCAGAATAAAGAAATGCCTGCTACAGAAAGAGCCCACTGTTTTTTAACCAGTATTAATCACACCTTCACATGGGCAAGTGGAGAACACGTGGTTGATACCAGTCCTTAGAAAATGAATCAAAAACTGTTAATATTTTCACTCTTTTTTTTGTAGTTATTTAAACTTTTTTACTTTTCTCTATACTTTTGTTCTAAATATTCATGTAAATTAATTATTTATATTTTTAAATGTAGCACATAATACAACAATGCTAGAGCAATATTAATGTAATTTTGATTTAAACTGTAGTTAATGTAAATATATAAAATTAAATAAAAATACTTTTTTTGAAGATAAGAATTTAAAATTCTCTTAAGCATTAAAATGTATTGAATGTGATAAATAGAATTATTTAAAAATAATTGAATTGTATTTTACCACAATTTAATCTTAGAATAATTTTAAATAAAAAACGGTTGTTGAAATAGTTATAATTAAATAATGAATGTTTTTATTTGATACATTTAAACATAAAATTAATGTACTTGTATTTTTTACCCTTTAACATAATTTATTTAATTCCATTTAAGATCATTTCCTATGGAGTTTTATTTAAGCATGAGCGTAAAATCCGTTCCGCTCGTGGAATTTGCGGATTTTCGGCAAATTCGCAATCCGCGAACTCTCGTGAATCTGCCGAAAATTTGCAAATTCGCACGCAACTGATTTTTTTGCTTGGTGATACAATATTGCGGCGAGCGACGTTCACTTACCGTCATTCAGCGTTTGCAGAGTTGTTTTTCTCCATATTTTGCATGTGCTGCGCCATTTTGGATCTTGCTGCGGGATCCCGTGGGATCCCGCGGGAGTTTGGCGACCGCGATTACGTTATCGCGGCTTGCCACCTTGCACAGCACGCATCGCGAGAGTTCGCAATTGCGAACACGTAGATGCGGCCGGCAGCAACAATCTGGCACTCGCGAAATTGCAAAATTTGCAATTCTGCACAAGAAATCCACCAGCAAGCAGCATAAACCTTCTGAAAATGATGATTTTTATCAGAATAACTCCTCAGGTTGACATTTGCCTGCACTTTTTTTTGCAAGGAGTCCATTTTGGGGGGGAGGGGGGGGTGGGAGGAAGGAAGTGCCCCAAAGTCTCCAACTTCCTGTTCCTGTCCAGCAGGCTCCTCCCAGTGCTTCCATCATAAGCTGGTCACTTTCATTTGGATCTTGACCTGGAAGGATTACTTTTTGTCGATGCTGCTGGATATTTGGATTTGAGGCCTTTTTGACTTTCTTTGGATAACTTTTGGATTCGAAATTTCACAGGTAAGTTTGTTTGGGGCATTACAGTTGCTCCAACTACAATTTTTGAATTTTCGATTTTTGGGCTGTTGTTGGGGCCTTTTGCTCAGGGGTACTCAGTGGTGGATGGACTGAGTCTTTCTGTGGGGTCTCTTTAATGTAAACATCACAGAGGGCATGGATGGCATGGGAGTGTGCTGATTTTTGTGTGTTTTTCGATATTTTTTGGGGTGTTGATGGGGACTAGCCATGTGGGTGGGGGCCATTTTGAGTGCTGGTACAGGAGGGCACTGGCCATGTGCTGGGGGGCAAGGGGCCATTTTGAATGCAGGCAGTGTTCTCAGGCATGCACCCATTTTGCCTAGCTTTCATCCATTATGCCCAGGGGTAGTGAGTGGTGCATGGGCCTTGTCTTTCTGTTGGGTGTCTTGAATTTAAACATCATTGAGGGCATGGATGGCATGGGATTGTGCTGATTTGTGTGTGTTTTTCGATTTTTTTGGCTGCTGTTGGGGCCTTTTGCACAGGGGTAGTGAGTGGTGCATGGACTGAGTCTTTCTGTGGGGTCTCTTTAATGTAAACATCATGGAGGGCATGGATGGCATTGGATTGTGGTGATTTTTGTGTGTTTTTCTATATTTTGGGGTGTTGCTGGGGGCTGGCCATGTGGGAGGGGGCCATTTTGAGTGCTGGTACAGGCAGGCCCTGGCCATGTGCTGGGGGGCAAGGGGCCATTTTAAAGGCAGGCAGTGTTCTCAGGCCTGCACCCATTTTGCCTCGCTTTCATCCATTATGCCCAGGGGTAGTGAGTGGTGCATGGGCCTAGTCTTTCTGTGGGGTGTTTTGAATTTAAACATCATTGAGGGCATGGATGGCATGGGATTGTGCTGATTTTTGTGTGTTTTTCGAGTTTCTTGGCTGCTGTTGGGGCCTTTTGCGCAGGGGTAGTGTATGGTGCATGGACTGATTCTTTCTGTGGGGTCTCTTTAATGTAAATATCATGGAGGGCATGGATGGCATGGGATTGTGCTAATAGTTGTGTGTTTTTCGATTTTTTGGGGTGTTGATGGGGACTGGCCATGTGGGTGGGGGCCAATCTAAGTGCTGGTACAGGCAGGCCCTGGCCATGTGCTGGGGGGCAAGGGGCCATTTTGAAGGCAGGCAGTGTTCTCAGGCCTGCACCCATTTTGCCTCGCTTTCATCCATTATGCCCAGGGGTAGTGAGTGGTGCATGGGACTAGTATTTCTGTGGGGTGTCTTGAATTTAAACATCATTGAGGGCATGGATGGCATGGGATTGTGCTGATTTTTGTGTGTTTTTCGATTTTGTTTGGCTGCTGTTGGGGCCTTTTGCCCAGGGGTAGTGAGTGGTGCATGGACTGAGTCTTTCTGTGGGGTCTCTTTAATGTAAACATCATGGAGGGCATGGATGGCATGGGAGTGTGCTGATTATTGTGTGTTTTTCGATTTTTTGGGGTGTTGATGGGGACTAGCCATGTGGGTGGGGGCCATTTTGAGTGCTGGTACAGGCAGGCACTGGCCATGTGCTGGGGGGCAAGGGGCCATTTTGAATGCAGGCAGTGTTCTCAGGCCTGTACCCATTTTGCCTAGCTTTCATCCATTATGCCCAGGGGTAGTGAGTGGTGCATGGGCCTTGTCTTTCTGTGGGGTGTCTTGAATTTAAACATCATTGAGGGCATGGATGGCATGGGATTGTGCTGATTTTTGTGTGTTTTTCGATTTTTCTGACTGCTGTTGGGGCCTTTTGCACAGGGGTAGTGAATGGTGCATGGACTGAGTCTTTCTGTGGGGTCTCTTTAATGTAAACATCATGGAGGGCATGGATGGCATTGGATTGTGGTGATTTTTGTGTGTTTTCTGATATTTTGGGGTGTTGCTGGGGGCTGGCCATGTGGGTGGGGCCATTTTGAGTGCTGGTACAGGCAGGCCCTGGCTATGTGCTAGGGGGCAAGGGGCCATTTAAAAAAGGCAGGCATTGTTCTCAGGCCTGCACCCATTTTGCCTCGCTTTCATCCATTATGCCCAGGGGTAGTGAGTGGTACATGGGCCTAGTCTTTCTGTGGGGTGTTTTGAATTTAAACATCATTGAGGGCATGGATGGCATGGGATTGTGCTGATTTTTGTGTGTTTTTCGAGTTTCTTGGCTGCTGTTGGGGCCTTTTGCCCAGGGGTAGTGTATGGTGCATGGACTGATTCTTTCTGTGGGGTCTCTTTAATGTAAACATCATGGAGGGCATGGATGGCATGGGATTGTGCTGATATTGGTGTGTTTTTCGATTTTTTGGGGTGTTGATGGGGACTGGCCATGTGGGTGGGGGCCAATCTGAGTGCTGGTACAGGCAAGCCCTGGCCATGTGCTGGGGGGCAAGGGGGCATTTTGAAGGCAGGCAGTGTTCTCAGGCCTGCACCCATTTTGCCTAGCTTTCATCCATTATGCCCAGGGGTAGTGAGTGGTGCATGGGCCTAGTATTTCTGTGGGGTGTCTTTAATTTAAAGATCATTGAGGGCATGGATGGCATGGGATTGTGCTGATTTTTGTGTGTTTTTCGATTTTGTTTGGCTGCTGTTGGGGCCTTTTGCCCAGGGGTAGTGAGTGGTGCATGGACTGAGTCTTTCTGTGGGGTCTCTTTAATGTAAACATCATGGAGGGCATGGATGGCATGGGAGTGTGCTGATTTTTGTGTGTTTTTCGATTTTTTGGGGTGTTGATGGGGACTAGCCAAGTGGGTGGGGGCCATTTTGAGTGCTGGTACAGGCAGGCACTGGCCATGTGCTGAGAGGCAAGGGGCCATTTTGAATGCAGGCAGTATTCTCAGGCCTGTACCCATTTTGCCTAGCTTTTATCCATTATGCCCAGGGGTAGTGAGTGGTGCATGGGCCTTGTCTTTCTGTGGGGTCTCTTTAATGTAAACATCATGGAGGGCATGGATGGCATTGGATTGTGGTGATTTTTGTGTGTTTTCTGATATTTTGGGGTGTTGCTGGGGGCTGGCCATGTGGGTGGGGCCATTTTGAGTGCTGGTACAGGCAGGCCCTGGCTATGTGCTAGGGGGCAAGGGGCCATTTAAAAAAGGCAGGCATTGTTCTCAGGCCTGCACCCATTTTGCCTCGCTTTCATCCATTATGCCCAGGGGTAGTGAGTGGTACATGGGCCTAGTCTTTCTGTGGGGTGTTTTGAATTTAAACATCATTGAGGGCATGGATGGCATGGGATTGTGCTGATTTTTGTGTGTTTTTCGAGTTTCTTGGCTGCTGTTGGGGCCTTTTGCCCAGGGGTAGTGTATGGTGCATGGACTGATTCTTTCTGTGGGGTCTCTTTAATGTAAACATCATGGAGGGCATGGATGGCATGGGATTGTGCTGATATTTGTGTGTTTTTCGATTTTTTGGGGTGTTGATGGGGACTGGCCATGTGGGTGGGGGCCAATCTGAGTGCTGGTACAGGCAAGCCCTGGCCATGTGCTGGGGGGCAAGGGGGCATTTTGAAGGCAGGCAGTGTTCTCAGGCCTGCACCCATTTTGCCTAGCTTTCATCCATTATGCCCAGGGGTAGTGAGTGGTGCATGGGCCTAGTATTTCTGTGGGGTGTCTTTAATTTAAAGATCATTGAGGGCATGGATGGCATGGGATTGTGCTGATTTTTGTGTGTTTTTCGATTTTGTTTGGCTGCTGTTGGGGCCTTTTGCCCAGGGGTAGTGAGTGGTGCATGGACTGAGTCTTTCTGTGGGGTCTCTTTAATGTAAACATCATGGAGGGCATGGATGGCATGGGAGTGTGCTGATTTTTGTGTGTTTTTCGATTTTCTGGGGTGTTGATGGGGACTAGCCAAGTGGGTGGGGGCCATTTTGAGTGCTGGTACAGGCAGGCACTGGCCATGTGCTGAGAGGCAAGGGGCCATTTTGAATGCAGGCAGTATTCTCAGGCCTGTACCCATTTTGCCTAGCTTTTATCCATTATGCCCAGGGGTAGTGAGTGGTGCATGGGCCTTGTCTTTCTGTGGGGTGTCTTGAATTTAAACATCATTGAGGCCATGGATGGCATGGGATTGTGCTGTTTTTTGTGTGTTTTTCGATTTTTTTGACTGCTGTTGGGGCCTTTTGCACAGGGGTAGTGATTGGTGCATGGACTGAGTCTTTCTGTGGGGTCTCTTTAATGTGAACATCATGGAGGGCATGGATGGCATTGGATTGTGGTGATTTTTGTGTGTTTTCTATATTTTGGGGTGTTGCTGGGGGCTGGCCATGTGGGTGGGGGCCATTTTGAGTGCTATTACAGGCAGGCCCTGGCCATGTGCTGGGGGCAAGGGGCCATTTTAAAGGCAGGCAGTGTTCTCAGGCCTGCACCCATTTTGCCTCGCTTTCATCCATTATGCCCAGGGGTAGTGAGTGGTGCATGGGCCTAGTCTTTCTGTGGTGTGTTTTGAATTTAAACATCATTGAGGGCATGGATGGCATGGGATTGTGCTGATTTATGTGTGTTTTTCGAGTTTCTTGGCTGCTGTTGGGGCCTTTTGCCCATGGGTAGTGTATGGTGCATGGACTGATTCTTTCTGTGGGGTCTCTTTAATGTAAACATCATGGAGGGCATGGATGGCATGGGATTGTGCTGATATTTGTGTTTTTCGATTTTTTGGGGTGTTGATGGGGACTAGCCATGTGGGTGGGGGCCATTTTGAGTGCTGGTACAGGAGGGCACTGGCCATGTGCTGGGGGGCAAGGGGCCATTTTGAATGCAGGCAGTGTTCTCAGGCCTGCACCCATTTTGCCTAGCTTTCATCCATTATGCCCAGGGGTAGTGAGTGGTGCATGGGCCTTGTCTTTCTGTTGGGTGTCTTGAATTTAAACATCATTGAGGGCATGGATGGCATGGGATTGTGCTGATTTTTGTGTGTTTTTCGATTTTTTTGGCTGCTGTTGGGGCCTTTTGCACAGGGGTAGTGAGTGGTGCATGGACTGAGTCTTTCTGTGGGGTCTCTTTAATGTAAACATCATGGAGGGCATGGATGGCATGGGAGTGTGCTGATTATTGTGTGTTTTTCGATTTTTTGGGGTGTTGATGGGGACTAGCCATGTGGGTGGGGGCCATTTTGAGTGCTGGTACAGGCAGGCACTGGCCATGTGCTGGGGGGCAAGGGGCCATTTTGAATGCAGGCAGTGTTCTCAGGCCTGTACCCATTTTGCCTAGCTTTCATCCATTATGCCCAGGGGTAGTGAGTGGTGCATGGGCCTTGTCTTTCTGTGTGGTGTCTTGAATTTAAACATCATTGAGGGCATGGATGGCATGGGATTGTGCTGATTTTTGTGTGTTTTTCGATTTTTCTGACTGCTGTTGGGGCCTTTTGCACAGGGGTAGTGAATGGTGCATGGACTGAGTCTTTCTGTGGGGTCTCTTTAATGTAAACATCATGGAGGGCATGGATGGCATTGGATTGTGGTGATTTTTGTGTGTTTTCTGATATTTTGGGGTGTTGCTGGGGGCTGGCCATGTGGGTGGGGCCATTTTGAGTGCTGGTACAGGCAGGCCCTGGCTATGTGCTAGGGGGCAAGGGGCCATTTAAAAAAGGCAGGCATTGTTCTCAGGCCTGCACCCATTTTGCCTCGCTTTCATCCATTATGCCCAGGGGTAGTGAGTGGTACATGGGCCTAGTCTTTCTGTGGGGTGTTTTGAATTTAAACATCATTGAGGGCATGGATGGCATGGGATTGTGCTGATTTTTGTGTGTTTTTCGAGTTTCTTGGCTGCTGTTGGGGCCTTTTGCCCAGGGGTAGTGTATGGTGCATGGACTGATTCTTTCTGTGGGGTCTCTTTAATGTAAACATCATGGAGGGCATGGATGGCATGGGATTGTGCTGATATTTGTGTGTTTTTCGATTTTTTGGGGTGTTGATGGGGACTGGCCATGTGGGTGGGGGCCAATCTGAGTGCTGGTACAGGCAAGCCCTGGCCATGTGCTGGGGGGCAAGGGGGCATTTTGAAGGCAGGCAGTGTTCTCAGGCCTGCACCCATTTTGCCTAGCTTTCATCCATTATGCCCAGGGGTAGTGAGTGGTGCATGGGCCTAGTATTTCTGTGGGGTGTCTTTAATTCAAAGATCATTGAGGGCATGGATGGCATGGGATTGTGCTGATTTTTGTGTGTTTTTCGATTTTGTTTGGCTGCTGTTGGGGCCTTTTGCCCAGGGGTAGTGAGTGGTGCATGGACTGAGTCTTTCTGTGGGGTCTCTTTAATGTAAACATCATGGAGGGCATGGATGGCATGGGAGTGTGCTGATTTTTGTGTGTTTTTCGATTTTTTGGGGTGTTGATGGGGACTAGCCAAGTGGGTGGGGGCCATTTTGAGTGCTGGTACAGGCAGGCACTGGCCATGTGCTGAGAGGCAAGGGGCCATTTTGAATGCAGGCAGTATTCTCAGGCCTGTACCCATTTTGCCTAGCTTTTATCCATTATGCCCAGGGGTAGTGAGTGGTGCATGGGCCTTGTCTTTCTGTGGGGTGTCTTGAATTTAAACATCATTGAGGGCATGGATGGCATGGGATTGTGCTGTTTTTTGTGTGTTTTTCGATTTTTTTGACTGCTGTTGGGGCCTTTTGCACAGGGGTAGTGATTGGTGCATGGACTGAGTCTTTCTGTGGGGTCTCTTTAATGTGAACATCATGGAGGGCATGGATGGCATTGGATTGTGGTGATTTTTGTGTGTTTTCTATATTTTGGGGTGTTGCTGGGGGCTGGCCATGTGGGTGGGGGCCATTTTGAGTGCTATTACAGGCAGGCCCTGGCCATGTGCTGGGGGCAAGGGGCCATTTTAAAGGCAGGCAGTGTTCTCAGGCCTGCACCCATTTTGCCTCGCTTTCATCCATTATGCCCAGGGGTAGTGAGTGGTGCATGGGCCTAGTCTTTCTGTGGTGTGTTTTGAATTTAAACATCATTGAGGGCATGGATGGCATGGGATTGTGCTGATTTATGTGTGTTTTTCGAGTTTCTTGGCTGCTGTTGGGGCCTTTTGCCCATGGGTAGTGTATGGTGCATGGACTGATTCTTTCTGTGGGGTCTCTTTAATGTAAACATCATGGAGGGCATGGATGGCATGGGATTGTGCTGATATTTGTCTTTTTCGATTTTTTGGGGTGTTGATGGGGACTAGCCATGTGGGTGGGGGCCATTTTGAGTGCTGGTACAGGAGGGCACTGGCCATGTGCTGGGGGGCAAGGGGCCATTTTGAATGCAGGCAGTGTTCTCAGGCCTGCACCCATTTTGCCTAGCTTTCATCCATTATGCCCAGGGGTAGTGAGTGGTGCATGGGCCTTGTCTTTCTGTTGGGTGTCTTGAATTTAAACATCATTGAGGGCATGGATGGCATGGGATTGTGCTGATTTTTGTGTGTTTTTCGATTTTTTTGGCTGCTGTTGGGGCCTTTTGCACAGGGGTAGTGAGTGGTGCATGGACTGAGTCTTTCTGTGGGGTCTCTTTAATGTAAACATCATGGAGGGCATGGATGGCATTGGATTGTGGTGATTTTTGTGTGTTTTTCTATATTTTGGGGTGTTGCTGGGGGCTGGCCATGTGGGTGGGGGCCATTTTGAGTGCTGGTACAGGCAGGCCCTGGCCATGTGCTGGGGGGCAAGGGGCCATTTTAAAGGCAGGCAGTGTTCTCAGGCCTGCACCCATTTTGCCTCGCTTTCATCCATTATGCCCAGGGGTAGTGAGTGGTGCATGGGCCTAGTCTTTCTGTGGGGTGTTTTGAATTTAAACATCATTGAGGGCATGGATGGCATGGGATTGTGCTGATTTTTGTGTGTTTTTTGAGTTTCTTGGCTGCTGTTGGGGCCTTTTGCCCAGGGGTAGTGTATGGTGCATGGACTGATTCTTTCTGTGGGGTCTCTTTAATGTAAATATCATGGAGGGCATGGATGGCATGGGATTGTGCTAATAGTTGTGTGTTTTTCGATTTTTTGGGGTGTTGATGGGGACTGGCCATGTGGGTGGGGGCCAATCTAAGTGCTGGTACAGGCAGGCCCTGGCCATGTGCTGGGGGGCAAGGGGCCATTTTGAAGGCAGGCAGTGTTCTCAGGCCTGCACCCATTTTGCCTCGCTTTCATCCATTATGCCCAGGGGTAGTGAGTGGTGCATGGGACTAGTATTTCTGTGGGGTGTCTTTAATTTAAAGATCATTGAGGGCATGGATGGCATGGGATTGTGCTGATTTTTGTGTGTTTTTCGATTTTGTTTGGCTTCTGTTGGGGCCTTTTGCCCAGGGGTAGTGAGTGGTGCATGGACTGAGTCTTTCTGTGGGGTCTCTTTAATGTAAACATCATGGAGGGCATGGATGGCATGGGAGTGTGCTGATTTTTGTGTGTTTTTCGATTTTTTGGGGTGTTGATGGGGACTAGCCATGTGAGTGGGGGCCATTTTGAGTGCTGGTACAGGCAGGCACTGGCCATGTGCTGGGGGGGCAAGGGGCCATTTTGAATGCAGGCAGTGTTCTCAGGCCTGTACCCATTTTGCCTAGCTTTCATCCATTATGCCCAGGGGTAGTGAGTGGTGCATGGGCCTTGTCTTTCTGTGGGGTGTCTTGAATTTAAACATCATTGAGGGCATGGATGGCATGGGATTGTGCTGATTTTTGTGTGTTTTTCGATTTTTCTGACTGTTGTTGGGGCCTTTTGCACAGGGGTAGTGAATGGTGCATGGACTGAGTCTTTCTGTGGGGTATCTTTAATGTAAACATCATGGAGGGCATGGATGGCATTGGATTGTGGTGATTTTTGTGTGTTTTCTGATATTTTGGGGTGTTGCTGGGGGCTGGCCATGTGGGTGGGGCCATTTTGAGTGCTGGTACAGGCAGGCCCTGGCTATGTGCTAGGGGGCAAGGGGCCATTTAAAAAAGGCAGGCATTGTTCTCAGGCCTGCACCCATTTTGCCTCGCTTTCATCCATTATGCCCAGGGGTAGTGAGTGGTGCATGGGCCTAGTCTTTCTGTGGGGTGTTTTGAATTTAAACATCATTGAGGGCATGGATGGCATGGGATTGTGCTGATTTTTGTGTGTTTTTCGAGTTTCTTGGCTGCTGTTGGGGCCTTTTGCCCAGGGGTAGTGTATGGTGCATGGACTGATTCTTTCTGTGGGGTCTCTTTAATGTAAACATCATGGAGGGCATGGATGCATGGGATCGTGCTGATATTTGTGTGTTTTTCGATTTTTTGGGGTGTTGATGGGGACTGGCCATGTGGGTGGGGGCCAATCTGAGTGCTGGTACAGGCAAGCCCTGGCCATGTGCTGGGGGGCAAGGGGGCATTTTGAAGGCAGGCAGTGTTCTCAGGCCTGCACCCATTTTGCCTTGCTTTCATCCATTATGCCCAGGGGTAGTGAGTGGTGCATGGGCCTAGTATTTCTGTGGGGTGTCTTTAATTTAAAGATCATTGAGGGCATGGATGGCATGGGATTGTGCTGATTTTTGTGTGTTTTTTGATTTTTTTGGCTGCTGTTGGGGCCTTTTGCACAGGGGTAGTGAGTGGTGCATGGACTGAGTCTTTCTGTGGGGTCTCTTTAATGTAAACATCATGGAGGGCATGGATGGCATTGGATTGTGGTGATTTGTGTGTGTTTTTCTATATTTTGGGGTGTTGCTGGGGGCTGGCCATGTGGGTGGGGGCCATTTTGAGTGCTGGTACAGGCAGGCACTGGCCATGTGCTGGGGGCAAGGGGCCATTTTAAAGGCAGGCAGTGTTCTCAGGCCTGCACCCATTTTGCCTAGCTTTCATCCATTATGCCCAGGGGTAGTGAGTGGTGCATGGGCCTAGTCTTTCTGTGGGGTGTTTTGAATTTAAACATCATTGAGGGCATGGATGGCATGGGATTGTGCTGATTTTTGTGTGTTTTTCGAGTTTCTTGGCTGCTGTTGGGGCCTTTTGCCCAGGGGTAGAGTATGGTGCATGGACTGATTCTTTCTGTGGGGTTTCTTTAATGTAAATATCATGGAGGGCATGGATGGCATGGGATTGTACTAATAGTTGTGTGTTTTTCGATTTTTTGGGGTGTTGATGGGGACTGGCCATGTGGGTGGGGGCCAATCTAAGTGCTGGTACAGGCAGGCCCTGGCCATGTGCTGGGGGGCAAGGGGACATTTTGAAGGCAGGCAGTGTTCTCAGGCCTGCACCCATTTTGCCTCGCTTTCATCCATTATGCCCAGGGGTAGTGAGTGGTGCATGGGACTAGTATTTCTGTGGGGTGTCTTGAATTTAAAGATCATTGAGGGCATTGGCATGGGATTGTGCTGATATTTGTGTGTTTTTCGATTTTTTGGGGTGTTGATGGGGACTGGCCATGTGGGTGGGGGCCAATCTGAGTGCTGGTACAGGCAAGCCCTGGCCATGTGCTGGGGGGCAAGGGGGCATTTTGAAGGCAGGCAGTGTTCTCAGGCCTGCACCCATTTTGCCTAGCTTTCATCCATTATGCCCAGGGGTAGTGAGTGGTGCATGGGCCTAGTATTTCTGTGGGGTGTCTTTAATTTAAAGATCATTGAGGGCATGGATGGCATGGGATTGTGCTGATTTTTGTGTGTTTTTCGATTTTGTTTGGCTGCTGTTGGGGCCTTTTGCCCAGGGGTAGTGAGTGGTGCATGGACTGAGTCTTTCTGTGGGGTCTCTTTAATGTAAACATCATGGAGGGCATGGATGGCATGGGAGTGTGCTGATTTTTGTGTGTTTTTCGATTTTTTGGGGTGTTGATGGGGACTAGCCAAGTGGGTGGGGGCCATTTTGAGTGCTGGTACAGGCAGGCACTGGCCATGTGCTGAGAGGCAAGGGGCCATTTTGAATGCAGGCAGTATTCTCAGGCCTGTACCCATTTTGCCTAGCTTTTATCCATTATGCCCAGGGGTAGTGAGTGGTGCATGGGCCTTGTCTTTCTGTGGGGTGTCTTGAATTTAAACATCATTGAGGGCATGGATGGCATGGGATTGTGCTGTTTTTTGTGTGTTTTTCGATTTTTTTGACTGCTGTTGGGGCCTTTTGCACAGGGGTAGTGATTGGTGCATGGACTGAGTCTTTCTGTGGGGTCTCTTTAATGTGAACATCATGGAGGGCATGGATGGCATTGGATTGTGGTGATTTTTGTGTGTTTTTCTATATTTTGGGGTGTTGCTGGGGGCTGGCCATGTGGGTGGGGGCCATTTTGAGTGCTATTACGGACAGGCCCTGACCATGTGCTGGGGGGCAAGGGGCCATTTTAAAGGCAGGCAGTGTTCTCAGGCCTGCACCCATTTTGCCTCGCTTTCATCCATTATGCCCAGGGGTAGTGAGTGGTGCATGGGCCTCGTCTTTCTGTGGTGTGTTTTGAATTTAAACATCATTGAGGGCATGGATGGCATGGGATTGTGCTGATTTATGTGTGTTTTTCGAGTTTCTTGGCTGCTGTTGGGGCCTTTTGCCCATGGGTAGTGTATGGTGCATGGACTGATTCTTTCTGTGGGGTCTCTTTAATGTAAACATCATGGAGGGCATGGATGGCATGGGATTGTGCTGATATTTGTGTGTTTTTCGATTTTTTGGGGTGTTGATGGGGACTAGCCATGTGGGTGGGGGCCATTTTGAGTGCTGGTACAGGAGGGCACTGGCCATGTGCTGGGGGGCAAGGGGCCATTTTGAATGCAGGCAGTGTTCAGGCCTGCACCCATTTTGCCTAGCTTTCATCCATTATGCCCAGGGGTAGTGAGTGGTGCATGGGCCTTGTCTTTCTGTTGGGTGTCTTGAATTTAAACATCATTGAGGGCATGGATGGCATGGGATTGTGCTGATTTTTGTGTGTTTTTCGATTTTTTTGGCTGCTGTTGGGGCCTTTTGCACAGGGGTAGTGAGTGGTGCATGGACTGAGTCTTTCTGTGGGGTCTCTTTAATGTAAACATCATGGAGGGCATGGATGGCATGGATGGCATTGGATTGTGGTGATTTTTGTGTGTTTTTCTATATTTTGGGGTGTTGCTGGGGGCTGGCCATGTGGGTGGGGGCCATTTTGAGTGCTGGTACAGGCAGGCACTGGCCATGTGCTGGGGGGCAAGGGGCCATTTTAAAGGCAGGCAGTGTTCTCAGGCCTGCACCCATTTTGCCTCGCTTTCATCCATTATGCCCAGGGGTAGTGAGTGGTGCATGGGCCTAGTCTTTCTGTGGGGTGTTTTGAATTTAAACATCATTGAGGGCATGGATGGCATGGGATTGTGCTGATTTTTGTGTGTTTTTCGAGTTTCTTGGCTGCTGTTGGGGCCTTTTGCCCAGGGGTAGTGTATGGTGCATGGACTGATTCTTTCTGTGGGGTCTCTTTAATGTAAATATCATGGAGGGCATGGATGGCATGGGATTGTGCTAATAGTTGTGTGTTTTTCGATTTTTTGGGGTGTTGATGGGGACTGGCCATGTGGGTGGGGGCCAATCTAAGTGCTGGTACAGGCAGGCCCTGGCCATGTGCTGGGGGGCAAGGGGCCATTTTGAAGGCAGGCAGTGTTCTCAGGCCTGCACCCATTTTGCCTCGCTTTCATCCATTATGCCCAGGGGTAGTGAGTGGTGCATGGGACTAGTATTTCTGTGGGGTGTCTTTAATTTAAAGATCATTGAGGGCATGGATGGCATGGGATTGTGCTGATTTTTGTGTGTTTTTCGATTTTTTTGGCTGCTGTTGGGGCCTTTTGCACAGGGGTAGAGAGTGGTGCATGGACTGAGTCTTTCTGTGGGGACTCTTTAATGTAAACATCATGGAGGGCATGGATGGCATTGGATTGTGGTGATTTTTGTGTGTTTTTCTATATTTTGGGGTGTTGCTGGGGGCTGGCCATGTGGGTGGGGGCCATTTTGAGTGCTGGTACAGGCAGGCCCTGGCCATGTGCTTGGGGGCAAGGGGCCATTTTAAAAGCAGGCAGTGTTCTCAGGCCTGCACCCATTTTGCCTCGCTTTCATCCATTATGCCCAGGGGTAGTGAGTGGTGCATGGGCCTAGTCTTTCTGTGGGGTGTTTTGAATTTAAACATCATTGAGGGCATGGATGGCATGGGATTGTGCTGATTTTTGTGTGTTTTTCGAGTTTCTTGGCTGCTGTTGGGGCCTTTTGCCCAGGGGTAGAGTATGGTGCATGGACTGATTCCTCCTGTGGGGTCTCTTTAATGTAAATATCATGGAGTGCATGGATGGCATGGGATTGTGCTAATAGTTGAGTTGTGTGTTTTTCGATTTTTTGGGGTGTTGATGGGGACTGGCCATGTGGGTGGGGGCCAATCTAAGTGCTGGTACAGGCAGGCCCTGGCCATGTGCTGGGGGGCAAGGGGCCATTTTGAAGGCAGGCAGTGTTCTCAGGCCTGCACCCATTTTGCCTCGCTTTCATCCATTATGCCCAGGGGTAGTGAGTGGTGCATGGGACTAGTATTTCTGTGGGGTGTCTTGAATTTAAAGATCATTGAGGGCATGGATGGCATGGGATTGTGCTGATATTTGTGTGTTTTTCGATTTTTTGGGGTGTTGATGGGGACTGGCCATGTGGGTGGGGGCCAATCTGAGTGCTGGTACAGGCAAGCCCTGGCCATGTGCTGGGGGGCAAGGGGGCATTTTGAAGGCAGGCAGTGTTCTCAGGCCTGCACCCATTTTGCCTAGCTTTCATCCATTATGCCCAGGGGTAGTGAGTGGTGCATGGGCCTAGTATTTCTGTGGGGTGTCTTTAATTTAAAGATCATTGAGGGCATGGATGGCATGGGATTGTGCTGATTTTTGTGTGTTTTTCGATTTTGTTTGGCTGCTGTTGGGGCCTTTTGCCCAGGGGTAGTGAGTGGTGCATGGACTGAGTCTTTCTGTGGGGTCTCTTTAATGTAAACATCATGGAGGGCATGGATGGCATGGGAGTGTGCTGATTTTTGTGTGTTTTTCGATTTTTTGGGGTGTTGATGGGGACTAGCCAAGTGGGTGGTGGCCATTTTGAGTGCTGGTACAGGCAGGCACTGGCCATGTGCTGAGAGGCAAGGGGCCATTTTGAATGCAGGCAGTATTCTCAGGCCTGTACCCATTTTGCCTAGCTTTTATCCATTATGCCCAGGGGTAGTGAGTGGTGCATGGGCCTTGTCTTTCTGTGGGGTGTCTTGAATTTAAACATCATTGAGGGCATGGATGGCATGGGATTGTGCTGTTTTTTGTGTGTTTTTCGATTTTTTTGACTGCTGTTGGGGCCTTTTGCACATGGGTAGTGATTGGTGCATGGACTGAGTCTTTCTGTGGGGTCTCTTTAATGTGAACATCATGGAGGGCATGGATGGCATTGGATTGTGGTGATTTTTGTGTGTTTTCTATATTTTGGGGTGTTGCTGGGGGCTGGCCATGTGGGTGGGGGCCATTTTGAGTGCTATTACAGGCAGGCCCTGGCCATGTGCTGGGGGCAAGGGGCCATTTTAAAGGCAGGCAGTGTTCTCAGGCCTGCACCCATTTTGCCTCGCTTTCATCCATTATGCCCAGGGGTAGTGAGTGGTGCATGGGCCTAGTCTTTCTGTGGTGTGTTTTGAATTTAAACATCATTGAGGGCATGGATGGCATGGGATTGTGCTGATTTATGTGTGTTTTTCGAGTTTCTTGGCTGCTGTTGGGGCCTTTTGCCCATGGGTAGTGTATGGTGCATGGACTGATTCTTTCTGTGGGGTCTCTTTAATGTAAACATCATGGAGGGCATGGATGGCATGGGATTGTGCTGATATTTGTCTTTTTCGATTTTTTGGGGTGTTGATGGGGACTAGCCATGTGGGTGGGGGCCATTTTGAGTGCTGGTACAGGAGGGCACTGGCCATGTGCTGGGGGGCAAGGGGCCATTTTGAATGCAGGCAGTGTTCTCAGGCCTGCACCCATTTTGCCTAGCTTTCATCCATTATGCCCAGGGGTAGTGAGTGGTGCATGGGCCTTGTCTTTCTGTTGGGTGTCTTGAATTTAAACATCATTGAGGGCATGGATGGCATGGGATTGTGCTGATTTTTGTGTGTTTTTCGATTTTTTTGGCTGCTGTTGGGGCCTTTTGCACAGGGGTAGTGAGTGGTGCATGGACTGAGTCTTTCTGTGGGGTCTCTTTAATGTAAACATCATGGAGGGCATGGATGGCATTGGATTGTGGTGATTTTTGTGTGTTTTTCTATATTTTGGGGTGTTGCTGGGGGCTGGCCATGTGGGTGGGGGCCATTTTGAGTGCTGGTACAGGCAGGCCCTGGCCATGTGCTGGGGGGCAAGGGGCCATTTTAAAGGCAGGCAGTGTTCTCAGGCCTGCACCCATTTTGCCTCGCTTTCATCCATTATGCCCAGGGGTAGTGAGTGGTGCATGGGCCTAGTCTTTCTGTGGGGTGTTTTGAATTTAAACATCATTGAGGGCATGGATGGCATGGGATTGTGCTGATTTTTGTGTGTTTTTTGAGTTTCTTGGCTGCTGTTGGGGCCTTTTGCCCAGGGGTAGTGTATGGTGCATGGACTGATTCTTTCTGTGGGGTCTCTTTAATGTAAATATCATGGAGGGCATGGATGGCATGGGATTGTGCTGATTTTTGTGTGTTTTTCGATTTTGTTCGGCTTCTGTTGGGGCCTTTTGCCCAGGGGTAGTGAGTGGTGCATGGACTGAGTCTTTCTGTGGGGTCTCTTTAATGTAAACATCATGGAGGGCATGGATGGCATGGGAGTGTGCTGATTTTTGTGTGTTTTTCGATTTTTTGGGGTGTTGATGGGGACTAGCCATGTGAGTGGGGGCCATTTTGAGTGCTGGTACAGGCAGGCACTGGCCATGTGCTGGGGGGGCAAGGGGCCATTTTGAATGCAGGCAGTGTTCTCAGGCCTGTACCCATTTTGCCTAGCTTTCATCCATTATGCCCAGGGGTAGTGAGTGGTGCATGGGCCTTGTCTTTCTGTGGGGTGTCTTGAATTTAAACATCATTGAGGGCATGGATGGCATGGGATTGTGCTGATTTTTGTGTGTTTTTCGATTTTTCTGACTGTTGTTGGGGCCTTTTGCACAGGGGTAGTGAATGGTGCATGGACTGAGTCTTTCTGTGGGGTATCTTTAATGTAAACATCATGGAGGGCATGGATGGCATTGGATTGTGGTGATTTTTGTGTGTTTTCTGATATTTTGGGGTGTTGCTGGGGGCTGGCCATGTGGGTGGGGCCATTTTGAGTGCTGGTACAGGCAGGCCCTGGCTATGTGCTAGGGGGCAAGGGGCCATTTAAAAAAGGCAGGCATTGTTCTCAGGCCTGCACCCATTTTGCCTCGCTTTCATCCATTATGCCCAGGGGTAGTGAGTGGTGCATGGGCCTAGTCTTTCTGTGGGGTGTTTTGAATTTAAACATCATTGAGGGCATGGATGGCATGGGATTGTGCTGATTTTTGTGTGTTTTTCGAGTTTCTTGGCTGCTGTTGGGGCCTTTTGCCCAGGGGTAGTGTATGGTGCATGGACTGATTCTTTCTGTGGGGTCTCTTTAATGTAAACATCATGGAGGGCATGGATGCATGGGATCGTGCTGATATTTGTGTGTTTTTCGATTTTTTGGGGTGTTGATGGGGACTGGCCATGTGGGTGGGGGCCAATCTGAGTGCTGGTACAGGCAAGCCCTGGCCATGTGCTGGGGGGCAAGGGGGCATTTTGAAGGCAGGCAGTGTTCTCAGGCCTGCACCCATTTTGCCTTGCTTTCATCCATTATGCCCAGGGGTAGTGAGTGGTGCATGGGCCTAGTATTTCTGTGGGGTGTCTTTAATTTAAAGATCATTGAGGGCATGGATGGCATGGGATTGTGCTGATTTTTGTGTGTTTTTTGATTTTTTTGGCTGCTGTTGGGGCCTTTTGCACAGGGGTAGTGAGTGGTGCATGGACTGAGTCTTTCTGTGGGGTCTCTTTAATGTAAACATCATGGAGGGCATGGATGGCATTGGATTGTGGTGATTTGTGTGTGTTTTTCTATATTTTGGGGTGTTGCTGGGGGCTGGCCATGTGGGTGGGGGCCATTTTGAGTGCTGGTACAGGCAGGCACTGGCCATGTGCTGGGGGGCAAGGGGCCATTTTAAAGGCAGGCAGTGTTCTCAGGCCTGCACCCATTTTGCCTAGCTTTCATCCATTATGCCCAGGGGTAGTGAGTGGTGCATGGGCCTAGTCTTTCTGTGGGGTGTTTTGAATTTAAACATCATTGAGGGCATGGATGGCATGGGATTGTGCTGATTTTTGTGTGTTTTTCGAGTTTCTTGGCTGCTGTTGGGGCCTTTTGCCCAGGGGTAGAGTATGGTGCATGGACTGATTCTTTCTGTGGGGTTTCTTTAATGTAAATATCATGGAGGGCATGGATGGCATGGGATTGTACTAATAGTTGTGTGTTTTTCGATTTTTTGGGGTGTTGATGGGGACTGGCCATGTGGGTGGGGGCCAATCTAAGTGCTGGTACAGGCAGGCCCTGGCCATGTGCTGGGGGGCAAGGGGACATTTTGAAGGCAGGCAGTGTTCTCAGGCCTGCACCCATTTTGCCTCGCTTTCATCCATTATGCCCAGGGGTAGTGAGTGGTGCATGGGACTAGTATTTCTGTGGGGTGTCTTGAATTTAAAGATCATTGAGGGCATTGGCATGGGATTGTGCTGATATTTGTGTGTTTTTCGATTTTTTGGGGTGTTGATGGGGACTGGCCATGTGGGTGGGGGCCAATCTGAGTGCTGGTACAGGCAAGCCCTGGCCATGTGCTGGGGGGCAAGGGGGCATTTTGAAGGCAGGCAGTGTTCTCAGGCCTGCACCCATTTTGCCTAGCTTTCATCCATTATGCCCAGGGGTAGTGAGTGGTGCATGGGCCTAGTATTTCTGTGGGGTGTCTTTAATTTAAAGATCATTGAGGGCATGGATGGCATGGGATTGTGCTGATTTTTGTGTGTTTTTCGATTTTGTTTGGCTGCTGTTGGGGCCTTTTGCCCAGGGGTAGTGAGTGGTGCATGGACTGAGTCTTTCTGTGGGGTCTCTTTAATGTAAACATCATGGAGGGCATGGATGGCATGGGAGTGTGCTGATTTTTGTGTGTTTTTCGATTTTTTGGGGTGTTGATGGGGACTAGCCAAGTGGGTGGGGGCCATTTTGAGTGCTGGTACAGGCAGGCACTGGCCATGTGCTGAGAGGCAAGGGGCCATTTTGAATGCAGGCAGTATTCTCAGGCCTGTACCCATTTTGCCTAGCTTTTATCCATTATGCCCAGGGGTAGTGAGTGGTGCATGGGCCTTGTCTTTCTGTGGGGTGTCTTGAATTTAAACATCATTGAGGGCATGGATGGCATGGGATTGTGCTGTTTTTTGTGTGTTTTTCGATTTTTTTGACTGCTGTTGGGGCCTTTTGCACAGGGGTAGTGATTGGTGCATGGACTGAGTCTTTCTGTGGGGTCTCTTTAATGTGAACATCATGGAGGGCATGGATGGCATTGGATTGTGGTGATTTTTGTGTGTTTTTCTATATTTTGGGGTGTTGCTGGGGGCTGGCCATGTGGGTGGGGGCCATTTTGAGTGCTATTACGGACAGGCCCTGACCATGTGCTGGGGGGCAAGGGGCCATTTTAAAGGCAGGCAGTGTTCTCAGGCCTGCACCCATTTTGCCTCGCTTTCATCCATTATGCCCAGGGGTAGTGAGTGGTGCATGGGCCTCGTCTTTCTGTGGTGTGTTTTGAATTTAAACATCATTGAGGGCATGGATGGCATGGGATTGTGCTGATTTATGTGTGTTTTTCGAGTTTCTTGGCTGCTGTTGGGGCCTTTTGCCCATGGGTAGTGTATGGTGCATGGACTGATTCTTTCTGTGGGGTCTCTTTAATGTAAACATCATGGAGGGCATGGATGGCATGGGATTGTGCTGATATTTGTGTGTTTTTCGATTTTTTGGGGTGTTGATGGGGACTAGCCATGTGGGTGGGGGCCATTTTGAGTGCTGGTACAGGAGGGCACTGGCCATGTGCTGGGGGGCAAGGGGCCATTTTGAATGCAGGCAGTGTTCAGGCCTGCACCCATTTTGCCTAGCTTTCATCCATTATGCCCAGGGGTAGTGAGTGGTGCATGGGCCTTGTCTTTCTGTTGGGTGTCTTGAATTTAAACATCATTGAGGGCATGGATGGCATGGGATTGTGCTGATTTTTGTGTGTTTTTCGATTTTTTTGGCTGCTGTTGGGGCCTTTTGCACAGGGGTAGTGAGTGGTGCATGGACTGAGTCTTTCTGTGGGGTCTCTTTAATGTAAACATCATGGAGGGCATGGATGGCATGGATGGCATTGGATTGTGGTGATTTTTGTGTGTTTTTCTATATTTTGGGGTGTTGCTGGGGGCTGGCCATGTGGGTGGGGGCCATTTTGAGTGCTGGTACAGGCAGGCACTGGCCATGTGCTGGGGGGCAAGGGGCCATTTTAAAGGCAGGCAGTGTTCTCAGGCCTGCACCCATTTTGCCTCGCTTTCATCCATTATGCCCAGGGGTAGTGAGTGGTGCATGGGCCTAGTCTTTCTGTGGGGTGTTTTGAATTTAAACATCATTGAGGGCATGGATGGCATGGGATTGTGCTGATTTTTGTGTGTTTTTCGAGTTTCTTGGCTGCTGTTGGGGCCTTTTGCCCAGGGGTAGTGTATGGTGCATGGACTGATTCTTTCTGTGGGGTCTCTTTAATGTAAATATCATGGAGGGCATGGATGGCATGGGATTGTGCTAATAGTTGTGTGTTTTTCGATTTTTTGGTGTGTTGATGGGGACTGGCCATGTGGGTGGGGGCCAATCTAAGTGCTGGTACAGGCAGGCCCTGGCCATGTGCTGGGGGGCAAGGGGCCATTTTGAAGGCAGGCAGTGTTCTCAGGCCTGCACCCATTTTGCCTCGCTTTCATCCATTATGCCCAGGGGTAGTGAGTGGTGCATGGGACTAGTATTTCTGTGGGGTGTCTTTAATTTAAAGATCATTGAGGGCATGGATGGCATGGGATTGTGCTGATTTTTGTGTGTTTTTCGATTTTTTTGGCTGCTGTTGGGGCCTTTTGCACAGGGGTAGAGAGTGGTGCATGGACTGAGTCTTTCTGTGGGGACTCTTTAATGTAAACATCATGGAGGGCATGGATGGCATTGGATTGTGGTGATTTTTGTGTGTTTTTCTATATTTTGGGGTGTTGCTGGGGGCTGGCCATGTGGGTGGGGGCCATTTTGAGTGCTGGTACAGGCAGGCCCTGGCCATGTGCTTGGGGGCAAGGGGCCATTTTAAAAGCAGGCAGTGTTCTCAGGCCTGCACCCATTTTGCCTCGCTTTCATCCATTATGCCCAGGGGTAGTGAGTGGTGCATGGGCCTAGTCTTTCTGTGGGGTGTTTTGAATTTAAACATCATTGAGGGCATGGATGGCATGGGATTGTGCTGATTTTTGTGTGTTTTTCGAGTTTCTTGGCTGCTGTTGGGGCCTTTTGCCCAGGGGTAGAGTATGGTGCATGGACTGATTCCTCCTGTGGGGTCTCTTTAATGTAAATATCATGGAGTGCATGGATGGCATGGGATTGTGCTAATAGTTGAGTTGTGTGTTTTTCGATTTTTTGGGGTGTTGATGGGGACTGGCCATGTGGGTGGGGGCCAATCTAAGTGCTGGTACAGGCAGGCCCTGGCCATGTGCTGGGGGGCAAGGGGCCATTTTGAAGGCAGGCAGTGTTCTCAGGCCTGCACCCATTTTGCCTCGCTTTCATCCATTATGCCCAGGGGTAGTGAGTGGTGCACGGGACTAGTATTTCTGTGGGGTGTCTTGAATTTAAAGATCATTGAGGGCATGGATGGCATGGGATTGTGCTGATATTTGTGTGTTTTTCGATTTTTTGGGGTGTTGATGGGGACTGGCCATGTGGGTGGGGGCCAATCTGAGTGCTGGTACAGGCAGGCACTGGCCATGTGCTGAGAGGCAAGGGGCCATTTTGAATGCAGGCAGTATTCTCAGGCCTGTACCCATTTTGCCTAGCTTTTATCCATTATGCCCAGGGGTAGTGAGTGGTGCATGGGCCTTGTCTTTCTGTGGGGTGTCTTGAATTTAAACATCATTGAGGGCATGGATGGCATGGGATTGTGCTGTTTTTTGTGTGTTTTTCGATTTTTTTGACTGCTGTTGGGGCCTTTTGCACAGGGGTAGTGATTGGTGCATGGACTGAGTCTTTCTGTGGGGTCTCTTTAATGTGAACATCATGGAGGGCATGAATGGCATTGGATTGTGGTGATTTTTGTGTGTTTTTCTATATTTTGGGGTGTTGCTGGGGGCTGGCCATTTGGGTGGGGGCCATTTTGAGTGCTATTACAGGCAGGCCCTGACCATGTGCTCGGGGGCAAGGGGCCATTTTAAAGGCAGGCAGTGTTCTCAGGCCTGCACCCATTTGCCTCGCTTTCATCCATTATGCCCAGGGGTAGTGAGTGGTGCATGGGCCTAGTCTTTCTGTGGTGTGTTTTGAATTTAAACATCATTGAGGGCATGGATGGCATGGGATTGTGCTGATTTATGTGTGTTTTTCGAGTTTCTTGGCTGCTGTTAGGGCCTTTTGCCCATGGGTAGAGTATGGTGCATGGACTGAATCTTTCTGTGGGGTCTCTTTAATGTAAACATCATGGAGGGCATGGATGGCATGGGATTGTGCTGATATTTGTGTGTTTTTCGATTTTTTGGGGTGTTGATGGGGACTAGCCATGTGGGTGGGGGCCATTTTGAGTGCTGGTACAGGAGGGCACTGGCCATGTGCTGGGGGGCAAGGGGCCATTTTGAATGCAGGCAGTGTTCAGGCCTGCACCCATTTTGCCTAGCTTTCATCCATTATGCCCAGGGGTAGTGAGTGGTGCATGGGCCTTGTCTTTCTGTTGGGTGTCTTGAATTTAAACATCATTGAGGGCATGGATGGCATGGGATTGTGCTGATTTTTGTGTGTTTTTCGATTTTTTTGGCTGCTGTTGGGGCCTTTTGCACAGGGGTAGTGAGTGGTGCATGGACTGAGTCTTTCTGTGGGGTCTCTTTAATGTAAACATCATGGAGGGCATGGATGGCATTGGATTGTGGTGATTTTTGTGTGTTTTTCTATATTTTGGGGTGTTGCTGGGGGCTGGCCATGTGGGTGGGGGCCATTTTGAGTGCTATTACAGGCAGGCCCTGACCATGTGCTCGGGGGCAAGGGGCCATTTTAAAGGCAGGCAGTGTTCTCAGGCCTGCACCCATTTTGCCTCGCTTTCATCCATTATGCCCAGGGGTAGTGAGTGGTGCATGGGCCTAGTCTTTCTGTGGTGTGTTTTGAATTTAAACATCATTGAGGGCATGGATGGCATGGGATTGTGCTGATTTATGTGTGTTTTTCGAGTTTCTTGGCTGCTGTTGGGGCCTTTTGCCCATGGGTAGTGTATGGTGCATGGACTGATTCTTTCTGTGGGGTCTCTTTAATGTAAACATCATGGAGGGCATGGATGGCATGGGATTGTGCTGATATTTGTGTGTTTTTCGATTTTTTGGGGTGTTGATGGGGACTAGCCATGTGGGTGGGGGCCATTTTGAGTGCTGGTACAGGAGGGCACTGGCCATGTGCTGGGGGGCAAGGGGCCATTTTGAATGCAGGCAGTGTTCAGGCCTGCACCCATTTTGCCTAGCTTTCATCCATTATGCCCAGGGGTAGTGAGTGGTGCATGGGCCTTGTCTTTCTGTTGGGTGTCTTGAATTTAAACATCGTTGAGGGCATGGATGGCATGGGATTGTGCTGATTTTTGTGTGTTTTTCGATTTTTTTGGCTGCTGTTGGGGCCTTTTGCACAGGGGTAGTGAGTGGTGCATGGACTGAGTCTTTCTGTGGGGTCTCTTTAATGTAAACATCATGGAGGGCATGGATGGAATGGGATTGTGCTAATAGTTGTGTGTTTTTCGATTTTTTGGGGTGTTGATGGGGACTGGCCATGTGGGTGGGGGCCAATCTAAGTGCTGGTACAGGCAGGCCCTGGCCATGTGCTGGGGGGCAAGGGGCCATTTTGAAGGCAGGCAGTGTTCTCAGGCCTGCACCCATTTTGCCTCGCTTTCATCCATTATGCCCAGGGGTAGTGAGTGGTGCATGGGACTAGTATTTCTGTGGGGTGTCTTGAATTTAAAGATCATTGAGGGCATGGATGGCATGGGATTGTGCTGATTTTTGTGTGTTTTTCGATTTTGTTTGGCTGCTGTTGGGGCCTTTTGCCCAGGGGTAGTGAGTGGTGCATGGACTGAGTCTTTCTGTGGGGTCTCTTTAATGTAAACATCATGGAGGGCATGGATGGCATGGGAGTGTGCTGATTTTTGTGTGTTTTTCGATTTTTTGGGGTGTTGATGGGGACTAGCCAAGTGGGTGGGGGCCATTTTGAGTGCTGGTACAGGCAGGCACTGGCCATGTGCTGAGAGGCAAGGGGCCATTTTGAATGCAGGCAGTATTCTCAGGCCTGTACCCATTTTGCCTAGCTTTTATCCATTATGCCCAGGGGTAGTGAGTGGTGCATGGGCCTTGTCTTTCTGTGGGGTGTCCTGAATTTAAACATCATTGAGGGCATGGATGGCATGGGATTGTGCTGTTTTTTGTGTGTTTTTCGATTTTTTTGACTGCTGTTGGGGCCTTTTGCACAGGGGTAGTGATTGGTGCATGGACTGAGTCTTTCTGTGGGGTCTCTTTAATGTGAACATCATGGAGGGCATGAATGGCATTGGATTGTGGTGATTTTTGTGTGTTTTTCTATATTTTGGGGTGTTGCTGGGGGCTGGCCATTTGGGTGGGGGCCATTTTGAGTGCTATTACAGGCAGGCCCTGACCATGTGCTCGGGGGCAAGGGGCCATTTTAAAGGCAGGCAGTGTTCTCAGGCCTGCACCCATTTTGCCTCGCTTTCATCCATTATGCCCAGGGGTAGTGAGTGGTGCATGGGCCTAGTCTTTCTGTGGTGTGTTTTGAATTTAAACATCATTGAGGGCATGGATGGCATGGGATTGTGCTGATTTATGTGTGTTTTTCGAGTTTCTTGGCTGCTGTTAGGGCCTTTTGCCCATGGGTAGAGTATGGTGCATGGACTGAATCTTTATGTGGGGTCTCTTTAATGTAAACATCATGGAGGGCATGGATGGCATGGGATTGTGCTGATATTTGTGTGTTTTTCGATTTTTTGGGGTGTTGATGGGGACTAGCCATGTGGGTGGGGGCCATTTTGAGTGCTGGTACAGGAGGGCACTGGCCACGTGCTGGGGGGCAAGGGGCCATTTTGAATGCAGGCAGTGTTCAGGCCTGCACCCATTTTGCCTAGCTTTCATCCATTATGCCCAGGGGTAGTGAGTGGTGCATGGGCCTTGTCTTTCTGTTGGGTGTCTTGAATTTAAACATCGTTGAGGGCATGGATGGCATGGGATTGTGCTGATTTTTGTGTGTTTTTCGATTTTTTTGGCTGCTGTTGGGGCCTTTTGCACAGGGGTAGTGAGTGGTGCATGGACTGAGTCTTTCTGTGGGGTCTCTTTAATGTAAACATCATGGAGGGCATGGATGGCATGGGATTGTGCTAATAGTTGTGTGTTTTTCGATTTTTTGGGGTGTTGATGGGGACTGGCCATGTGGGTGGGGGCCAATCTAAGGGCTGGTACAGGCAGGCCCTGGCCATGTGCTGGGGGGCAAGGGGCCATTTTGAAGGCAGGCAGTGTTCTCAGGCCTGCACCCATTTTGCCTCGCTTTCATCCATTATGCCCAGGGGTAGTGAGTGGTGCATGGGACTAGTATTTCTGTGGGGTGTCTTGAATTTAAAGATCATTGAGGGCATGGATGGCATGGGATTGTGCTGATTTTTGTGTGTTTTTCGATTTTGTTTGGCTGCTGTTGGGGCCTTTTGCCCAGGGGTAGTGAGTGGTGCATGGACTGAGTCTTTCTGTGGGGTCTCTTTAATGTAAACATCATGGAGGGCATGGATGGCATGGGAGTGTGCTGATTTTTGTGTGTTTTTCGATTTTTTGGGGTGTTGATGGGGACTAGCCATGTGGGTGGGGGCCATTTTGAGTGCTGGTACAGGCAGGCACTGGCCATGTGCTGAGAGGCAAGGGGCCATTTTGAATGCAGGCAGTATTCTCAGGCCTGTACCCATTTTGCCTAGCTTTTATCCATTATGCCCAGGGGTAGTGAGTGGTGCATGGGCCTTGTCTTTCTGTGGGGTGTCTTGAATTTAAACATCATTGAGGGCATGGATGGCATGGGATTGTGCTGTTTTTTGTGTGTTTTTCGATTTTTTTGACTGCTGTTGGGGCCTTTTGCACAGGGGTAGTGATTGGTGCATGGACTGAGTCTTTCTGTGGGGTCTCTTTAATGTGAACATCATGGAGGGCATGAATGGCATTGGATTGTGGTGATTTTTGTGTGTTTTTCTATATTTTGGGGTGTTGCTGGGGGCTGGCCATTTGGGTGGGGGCCATTTTGAGTGCTATTACAGGCAGGCCCTGACCATGTGCTCGGGGGCAAGGGGCCATTTTAAAGGCAGGCAGTGTTCTCAGGCCTGCACCCATTTGCCTCGCTTTCATCCATTATGCCCAGGGGTAGTGAGTGGTGCATGGGCCTAGTCTTTCTGTGGTGTGTTTTGAATTTAAACATCATTGAGGGCATGGATGGCATGGGATTGTGCTGATTTATGTGTGTTTTTCGAGTTTCTTGGCTGCTGTTAGGGCCTTTTGCCCATGGGTAGAGTATGGTGCATGGACTGAATCTTTCTGTGGGGTCTCTTTAATGTAAACATCATGGAGGGCATGGATGGCATGGGATTGTGCTGATATTTGTGTGTTTTTCGATTTTTTGGGGTGTTGATGGGGACTAGCCATGTGGGTGGGGGTCATTTTGAGTGCTGGTACAGGAGGGCACTGGCCATGTGCTGGGGGGCAAGGGGCCATTTTGAATGCAGGCAGTGTTCAGGCCTGCACCCATTTTGCCTAGCTTTCATCCATTATGCCCAGGGGTAGTGAGTGGTGCATGGGCCTTGTCTTTCTGTTGGGTGTCTTGAATTTAAACATCATTGAGGGCATGGATGGCATGGGATTGTGCTGATTTTTGTGTGTTTTTCGATTTTTTTGGCTGCTGTTGGGGCCTTTTGCACAGGGGTAGTGAGTGGTGCATGGACTGAGTCTTTCTGTGGGGTCTCTTTAATGTAAACATCATGGAGGGCATGGATGGCATTGGATTGTGGTGATTTTTGTGTGTTTTTCTATATTTTGGGGTGTTGCTGGGGGCTGGCCATGTGGGTGGGGGCCATTTTGAGTGCTGGTACAGGCAGGCACTGGCCATGTGCTGGGGGGCAAGGGGCCATTTTAAAGGCAGGCAGTGTTCTCAGGCCTGCACCCATTTTGCCTCGCTTTCATCCATTATGCCCAGGGGTAGTGAGTGGTGCATGGGCCTAGTCTTTCTGTGGGGTGTTTTGAATTTAAACATCATTGAGGGCATGGATGGCATGGGATTGTGCTGATTTTTGTGTGTTTTTCGAGTTTCTTGGCTGCTGTTGGGGCCTTTTGCCCAGGGGTAGTGTATGGTGCATGGACTGATTCTTTCTGTGGGGTCTCTTTAATGTAAACATCATGGAGGGCATGGATGGCATGGGATTGTGCTGATATTTGTGTGTTTTTCGATTTTTTGGGGTGTTGATGGGGACTGGCCATGTGGGTGGGGGCCAATCTGAGTGCTGGTACAGGCAAGCCCTGGCCATGTGCTGGGGGGCAAGGGGCCATTTTGAAGGCAGGCAGTGTTCTCAGGCCTGCACCCATTTTGCCTAGCTTTCATCCATTATGCCCAGGGGTAGTGAGTGGTGCATGGGACTAGTATTTCTGTGGGGTGTCTTTAATTTAAAGATCATTGAGGGCATGGATGGCATGGGATTGTGCTGATTTTTGTGTGTTTTTCGATTTTGTTTGGCTGCTGTTGGGGCCTTTTGCCCAGGGGTAGTGAGTGGTGCATGGACTGAGTCTTTCTGTGGGGTCTCTTTAATGTGAACATCATGGAGGGCATGGATGGCATTGGATTGTGGTGATTTTTGTGTGTTTTTCTATATTTTGGGGTGTTGCTGGGGGCTGGCCATGTGGGTGGGGGCCATTTTGAGTGCTATTACAGGTAGGCCCTGGCCATGTGCTGGGGGGCAAGGGGCCATTTTAAAGGCAGGCAGTGTTCTCAGGCCTGCACCCATTTTGCCTCGCTTTCATCCATTATGCCCAGGGGTAGTGAGTGGTGCATGGGCCTAGTCTTTCTGTGGTGTGTTTTGAATTTAAACATCATTGAGGGCATGGATGGCATGGGATTGTGCTGATTTATGTGTGTTTTTCGAGTTTCTTGGCTGCTGTTGGGGCCTTTTGCCCATGGGTAGTGTATGGTGCATGGACTGATTCTTTCTGTGGGGTCTCTTTAATGTAAACATCATGGAGGGCATGGATGGCATGGGATTGTGCTGATATTTGTGTGTTTTTCGATTTTTTGGGGTGTTGATGGGGACTGGCCATGTGGGTGGGGGCCAATCTGAGTGCTGGTACAGGCAAGCCCTGGCCATGTGCTGGGGGGCAAGGGGGCATTTTGAAGGCAGGCAGTGTTCTCAGGCCTGCACCCATTTTGCCTAGCTTTCATCCATTATGCCCAGGGGTAGTGAGTGGTGCATGGGCCTGGTATTTCTGTGGGTTGTCTTTAATTTAAAGATCATTGAGGGCATGGATGGCATGGGATTGTGCTGATTTTTGTGTGTTTTTCGATTTTGTTTGGCTGCTGATGGGGCATTTTGCCCAGGGGTAGTGATTGGTGCATGGACTGAGTCTTTCTGTGGGGTCTCTTTAATGTAAACATCATGGTGGGCATGGATGGCATGGGAGTGTGCTGATTTTTGTGTGTTTTTCGATTTTTTGGGGTTTTGATGGGGACTAGCCATGTGGGTGGGGGCCATTTTGAGTGTTGGTACAGGCAGGCACTGGCCATGTGCTGGGGGGCAAGGGGCCATTTTGAATGCAGGCAGTGTTCTCAGGCCTGTACCCATTTTGGCTAGCTTTCATCCATTATGCCCAGGGGTAGTGAGTGGTGCATGAGCCTTGTCTTTCTGTGGGGTGTCTTGAATTTAAACATCATTGAGGGCATGGATGGCATGGGATTGTGCTGATTTTTGTGTTTTTTTCGATGTTTTTGACTGCTGTTGGGGCCTTTTGTACAGGGGTAGTGATTGGTGCATGGACTGAGTCTTTCTGTGGGGTCTCTTTAATGTAAACATCATGGAGGGCATGGATGGCATTGGATTGTGGTGATTTTTGTGTGTTTTTTGATATTTTGGGGTGTTGCTGGGGGCTGGCCATGTGGGTGGGGGCCATTTTGAGTGCTGGTACAGGCAGGCCCTGGCTATGTGCTGGGGGGCAAGGGGCCATTTTAAATGCAGGCAGTGTTCTCAGGCCTGCACCTATTTTGCCTCGCTTTCATCCATTATGCCCAGGGTAGTGAGTGGTGCATGGGCCTAGTCTTTCTGTGGGGTGTTTTGAATTTAAACATCATTGAGGGCATGGATGGCATGGGATTGTGCAGATTTTTGTGTGTTTTTCGAATTTTTTGGCTGCTGTTGGGGCCTTTTGCCCAGGGGTAGTGTGTGGTGCATGGACTGAGTCTTTCTGTGGGGTCTCTTTAATGTAAACATCATGGAGGGCATGGATGGCATGGGATTGTGCTGATTTTTGTGTGTTTTTCGATTTTTTTGGGGTGTTGATGGGGACTGGCCATGTGGGTGGGGGCCATTCTGAGTGCTGGTACAGGAAGGCCCTGGCCATGTGCTGGGGGGCAAGGGGCCATTTTGAAGGCAGGCAGTGTTCTCAGACCTGCAACCATTTTGCCTAGCTTTCATCCATTATGCCCAGGGGTAGTGAGTGGTGTATGGGCCTAGTCTTTCTGTGGGGTGTCTTGAATTTAAACATCATTGAGGGCATGGATGGCATGGGATTGTGCTGATTTTTGTGTTTTTTTCGATTTTTTTGACTGCTGTTGGGGCCTTTTGTACAGGGGTAGTGATTGGTGCATGGACTGAGTCTTTCTGTGGGGTCTCTTTAATGTAAACATCATGGAGGGCATGGATGGCATTGGATTGTGGTGATTTTTGTGTGTTTTTTGATATTTTGGGGTGTTGCTGGGGGCTGGCCATGTGGGTGGGGGCCATTTTGAGTGCTGGTACAGGCAGGCCCTGGCTATGTGCTGGGGGGCAAGGGGCCATTTTAAATGCAGGCAGTGTTCTCAGGCCTGCACCTATTTTGCCTCGCTTTCATCCATTATGCCCAGGGGTAGTGAGTGGTGCATGGGCCTAGTCTTTCTGTGGGGTGTTTTGAATTTAAACATCATTGAGGGCATGGATGGCATGGGATTGTGCAGATTTTTGTGTGTTTTTCGAATTTTTGGGCTGCTGTTGGGGCCTTTTGCCCAGGGGTAGTGTGTGGTGCATGGACTGAGTCTTTCTGTGGGGTCTCTTTAATGTAAACATCATGGAGGGCATGGATGGCATGGGATTGTGCTGATTTTTGTGTGTTTTTCGATTTTTTTGGGGTGTTGATGGGGACTGGCCATGTGGGTGGGGGCCATTCTGAGTGCTGGTACAGGAAGGCCCTGGGCATGTGCTGGGGGGCAAGGGGCCATTTTGAAGGCAGGCAGTGTTCTCAGACCTGCACCCATTTTGCCTAGCTTTCATCCATTATGCCCAGGGGTAATGAGTGGTGTATGGGCCTAGTCTTTCTGTGGGGTGTCTTGAATTTAAAGATCATTGAGGGCATGGATGGCATGGGATTGTGCTGATTTTTTGTGTTTTTCGATTTTTTTTTGCTGCTGTTGGGGCCTTTTGCCCAGGGGTAGTGAGTGGTGCATGGACTGAGTCTTTCTGTGGGGTCTCTTTAATGTAAACATCATGGAGGGCATGGATGGCATGGGAGTGTGCTGATTTTTGTATGTTTTTCGATTTTTTGGGGTGTTGATGGGTACTAGCCATTGGATGGGGGCCATTTTGAGTGCTGGTACAGGCAGGCACTGGACATGTGCTGGGGGGCAAGGGGCCATTTTGAATGCAGGCAGTGTTCTCAGGCCTGCACTCATTTTGCCTAGCTTTCATCCATTATGCCCAGGGGTAGTGAGTGTTGCATGGGCCTTGTCTTTCTGTGGGGTGTCTTGAATTTAAACATCATTGAGGGCATGGATGGCATGGGATTGTGCTGATTTTTGTGGGTTTTTTATTTTTTTGGCTGCTGTTGGGGCCTTTTGCACAGGGGTAGTGAGTGGTGCATGGACTGAGTCTTTCTGTGGGGTCTCTTTAATGTAAACATCATGCAGGGCATGGATGGCATTGGATTGTGGTGATTTTTGTGTGTTTTTCGATATTTTGGGGTGTTGCTGGGGGCTGGCCATGTGGGTGGGGGCCATTTTGAGTGCTGGTACAGGCAGGCCCTGGCCATGTGCTGGGGGCAAGGGGCCATTTTAAAGGCAGGCAGTGTTCTCAGGCCTGCACCCATTTTACCTCGCTTTCATCCATTATGCCCAGGGGTAGTGAGTGGTGCATGGGCCTAGTCTTTCTGTGGGGTGTTTTGAATTTAAACATCATTGAGGGCATGGATGGCATGGGATTGTGCTGATTTTTGTGTGTTTTTCGAAGTTTTTTGGCTGCTGTTGGGGCCTTTTGCCAAGGGTTAGTGTGTGGTGCATGGACTGAGTCTTTCTGTGGGGTCTCTTTAATGTAAACATCATGGAGGGCATGGATGGCATGGGATTGTTCTGATTTTTGTGTGTTTTTCGATTTTTTGGGGTGTTAATGGGGACTGGCCATGTGGGTGGGGGCCAGTCTGAGTGCTGGTACAGGCAGGCCCTGGCCATATGCTGGGGGGAAAGGGGCCATTTTGAAGGCAGGCAGTGTTCTCAGGCCTGCACCCATTTTGCCCAGCTTTCATCCATTATGCCCAGGGGTAGTGAGTGGTGCATGGGCCTAGTCTTTCAGTGGGGTGTCTTGAATTTAAAGATCATTGAGGGCATGGATGGCATGGGATTGTGCTGATTTTTTCCGATTTTTTTGGGCTGCTGTTGGGGCCTTTTGCCCAGGGGTAGTGAGTGGTGCATGGACTGAGTCTTTCTGTGGGGTCTCTTTAATGTAAGCATCATGGAGGGCATGGATGGCATGGGAGTGTGCTGATTTTTGTATGTTTTTCGATTTTTCTGGGGTGTTGATGAGGACTAGCCATGTGGGTGGGGGCCATTCTGAGTGCTGGTACAGGCAGGCCCTGGCCATATGCTGGGGGGCAAGGGGCCATTTTGAAGGCAGGCAGTGTTCTCAGGCCTGCACCCATTTTGCCTCGCTTTCATCCATTATGCCCAGGGGTAGTGAGTGGTGCATGGGCCTAGTCTTTCTGTGGGGTGTTTTGAATTTAAACATCATTGAGGGCATGGATGGCATGGGATTGTGCTGATTTTTGTGTGTTTTTCCAATTTTTGGCTGCTGTTGGAGCCTTTTGCCCAAGGGTAGTGTGTGGTGCATGGACTGAGTCTTTCTGTGGGGTCTCTTTAATGTAAACATCATGGAGGGTATGGATGGCATGGGATTGTGCTGATTTTTGTGTGTTTTTCGATTTTTTGGGGTGTTGATGGGGACTGGCCATGTGGGTGGGGGCCATTCTGAGTGCTTGTACAGGCAGGCCCTGGCCATGTGCTGGGGGGCAAGGGGCCATTTTGAAGGCAGGCAGTGTTCTCCGGCCTGCACCCATTTTGCTTAGCTTTCATCCATTATGCCCAAGGGTAGTGAGTGGTGCATGGGCCTAGTCTTCCTGTGGGGTGTCTTTAATTTAAACATCATTGAGGGCATGGATGGCATGGGATTGTGCTGATTTTTGTGTGTTTTTCGATTTTATTTGGCTGCTGTTGGGGCCTTTTGCCCAGGGGTAGTAAGTGGTGCATGGACTGAGTCTTTCTGTGGGGTCTCTTTAATTTAAACATCATGGAGGGCATGGATGGCATTGGATTGTGGTGATTTTTGTATGTTTTTCGATTTTTTGGGGTGTTGATGGGGGCTGGCCATGTGGGTGGGGGCCATTTTTAGTGCTGGTACAGGCAGGCCCTGGCCATGTGCTGGGGGCAAGGGGCCATTTTGAAGGCAGGCAGTGTTCTCAGGCCTGCACCCATTTTGCCTAGCTTTCATCCATTATGCCCAGGGGTAGTGAGTGGTACATGGGCCTAGTCTTTCTGTGGGTTGTCTTGAATTTAAAGATCATTGAGGGCATGGATGGCATGGGATTGTGCTGATTTTTGTGTGTTTCTCGAATTTTTTGGCTGCTTTTGGGGCCTTTTGCCCAGGGGTAGTGAGTGGTGCATGGACTGAGTCATTCTGTGGGGTCTCTTTAATGTAAACATCATGGAGGACATGGATGGCATGGGATTGTGCTGATGTTTGTGTATTGTTCAATTTTTTGGGGTGTTGATGGGGACTGGCCATGTGGGTGGGGCCATTTTGAGTGCTGGTACAGGCAGGCCCTGGCCATGTGCTGGGGGGCAAGGGGCCATTTTGAAGGCAGGCAGTGTTCTCAGACCTACACCCATTTTGCCTAGCTTTCATCCATTATGCCCAGGGGTAGTGAGTGGTGCATGGGCCTAGTCTTTCTGTGGGGTGTCTTGAATTTAAACATCATTGAGGGCATGGATAACATGGGATTGTGCTGATTTTTGTGTGTTTTTCGACTTTTTGGGGTGCATAACTGATGTTCCTCTGTCTTCCATTGCTTTCAGATGCACAAGAGATCCACCAGTGCCAGGAAGAAGTCCTGCAGCGGTGTGTGCAGCATAACGTCTCGCGACGTCACGTGTGGCCACAGACAAGACAACTCTGCAACTCGTGCAACTGAGGCCTGCTGTTCTGACATCTGAAGAAGATGGCCCCAAAAAAAGTTCCCCGTAGCTCCTCTAGCAAGAAGTTGCCAGTAAGGAGCAGAAGAAGCAAGTGGCACCACTTACCAAGGAGACTGGTGTGCCGCCCTTGAGTGCTTTAGAGGCAGCCAGTATAGTTGTTCAATCACCATCGACCAGTGATGTTGGCTCATCGCAAGAAAGCAGCAGCATCCCTCAATCACCACAGGTTGTTGTATCTCATCTGATGAGTGTTCAACAACCACAGCCGCAACAACAACCACATGTGCAAGTACAAGCCCAAGTACATGTGGAAGGAGAGGCACCGCAAGGAGATGCGCAAGCAGAGGTGCATGGAGCGGCACAATTGCCCACAATAGTTGTTCCTCCCGAATTAGGGGCACAGCAGAAAATCGACATTCAATCCGAGGTATCATTTGAGGAAGCCACTCCTCCTTAATATTCATTGTCTTCCAGATCCCTACGAAGGAAAACATCAAGGATGGTTTCTACATCTTCTTCAAGCCCCCTTCCTTCTGATGATATGGATGACAATTGGGAACCACCACAGCCTTCTGAGAGTGTGGCACACGATGATCTGACAAAGGTAGCTAAGCGTAAAAGGAAGGTCCCCGAAAGTCTCGTACTTATGGAGTGTGATGATGACGCTGAAGAAGAAGTGGCGTATACTCCTGCTGATGAAGACTCTCACGACAACGACACAGTCATCATAAACGTCACTCCAGGCTCAGCGGGCATGCAGCAAACAGACATTTTTAACCTAGCCCGAAATGCTGCTGAGCATGATGTTGGCGACGTGGGAATGGGACCACCACCATTGCAGTTAACTAGTACACCACCACCTACCGCTTCCATATTTTCTCGCCAGAAGGGACCTCCATCCACCTCAACCTCCATTTCCTCAATTAGTGGTGCTGCAAGTGCACAACGTAGTAAAGTTCGGCAACACACATCCTCCACTTCATCTGCCATTAGCATGACCACTATCGCCTCCTCCGCCCCCCACAGACATTTGAAGTCCGCAGTTTGGGACTTCTTTAGTGTTAGCACAACAAGGGAAAACATAGCTATTTGTACCATTTGTAAGCTTGCAGTTAGTCGTGGTAAGCTTGGTACCAACTATGGTACCGGAGGCCAGAGAGGTCATCTTGAGAGACAGCACACTGTCAAATGGCATGCGCACCTAAAGGAGATCAAGGAAGCCCGAATTGCAAGTCAACAAACTGTATCCGTTGATGTTTCATCTGATGATGACGAGGAGGAAGAAGCCTCAAACATTTCTTCACTTACACCCAGTACCCCTGTCAGCAGCACACCCCCTGCAAGGTATATGAGCCACGCTAAGAGTGTGGGAGAGAGTGAGACACCAATGCGAAAAAGTTCATCATCACCGAGCGTTACTGGGTGGAAGAAGTCATCATCATCATCATCCCGTAAAATCGTGGTCCAGCCCACCATTAGAAGCATGTTGTTTTCAGATGCGCCATTTGAACGCAACCACCCAATGACGCCTCTATATAACACTAAGCTGGCTAAAATGCTAGCTCTGGACCTTCTCCCTTTTTCTTTTGTGGAAGGGGTTGGTTTTCTTGAATTAGTGGCAACGCTCTGCCCTAAATGGAAGGTTCCTAGCCGGTTCTATTTTGCCAGAGTTGCGGTTCCAGCACTCCATGAAGATGTGCTGGAGGTGATTGGGGCAGCTTTGCAGAAGAGTGCTGTTCACACTATACATCTGACAACAGACATTTGGGCCAGTTGCGCAGCCACTGATTACATGTGCATCACTGCACACTGGGTCTCTTTTTCAGGGGTTACAGCAAAGCTAAAGGCAGGAGTCTTCTGAACATGTTTTCAGTGCTGCTGGTGGCATTGTAACTTGCAAAAGGACCCCCCTCTCACCAAAAAAGTGGAGAGGTTAACAATGATCAAGATTATTAAGCACCTCATACCACCAGATTAAAAAATACGAGAATACACGCAGGAAGAAGACGAGGAGGACACCAACTTAGATGAGAAAGTTCTTCTCCGTTAGGTGACCTACTCCTGCCTGAATTCGTAGAGTATGAGGACGAACTCTTCTTCCCTGACACCGAGCCCTGAAAATGAGCCAATGAATCAATAACTTTCTTTTTTGTCCTTATTCACTTTTATTCCTGTGTGTCTGTCTTTCTTTGTTTTGCAAAATCGATATAAAAAACTTTAATCACCCAATCACAAAAACAAGCCCATCAGCAGAACTGTCTTCACTTTTTGCTCACTATCATGTTTTCGGGGGCCTGTTTGGGGGGGTTCCTGATGTTTGGGGGTGGGTTTTGGGGTCTGGGAGACTGCTGGGTATGGATACTTTTGATTGCAAGAGGTTTGAAGCAAATCCCTGCTGGCAAAGGGGAGTTAGGGCCTAGCTGCAGAGCGAGCGCGGAGGGATTTTGGAAATTTGCCTGAAAATTTCAAAGTCCCCATTTTTGTAGTTTTGCTTTTTGGCTGTTTGGGGGTCTTCTACTTGTTTCCGCCTGGGTTGGCAGCTCTGGGGCCATTGCTGGGAAGGTCTAATACCGGATAAAAGTGGTTTGGACAAAATCCATGAGGAAAAAGTTTTCGCATTTTCTGACATTTCTCTCACTTTCGCGTTTTCGGGGGCCTGTTTGGGGGGCTTCCTGGTGTTTGTGGGTTGGTTTTGGGGTCGGAGCAACGCTGGGTATAGATACTTTGGATTGCAAGTGGTTTGAAGAAAATCCATGGTGGCAAAGGGGACTTAGGGCCTAGCTGCAGAGCGCGCGTGGAGTGATGTTGGAAATTTGCCTGAAAATTACTAAGTCCCCATTTTTGTAGTTTTGCTTTTTGGCTGTTTGGGGGTCTTCTACTTGTTTCCGCCTGGGTTGACGGCTCTGGGGCCACTGCTGGGAAGGTCTAATACCGGATAAAAGTGTTTTGGAGAAAATCAGAGTTGAAAACGTTTTTGCCTTTTTGCTCACTATCATGTTTTCAGGGGCCTGTTTGGGGGGTTTCCTGGTGTTTGGGGGTGGGTTTTGGGGTCTGGGAGCACTGCTGGCACAGTCTAATGTTGATTGCATTTGTTTTCCAGGACATCCATTCTGGAAAAGTGGAGTTATGACCTAGCTGCACAGCGCGTTTGGACAGAATTGAAAGAAGGCCGAAAAATATTGAAATTTTCCATTTTTGCTTTTTGCCTGTTTGGGGGTGTTGTGCTTTCTTGCGGGTGGGTTGGCGGGTCTTGGGGCATTGCTGGGAAGGTCTAATACCAGATAAAAGTGGTTTGGAGAAAATCAGAGTTGAAAAAGTGTTTGCCTTTTTGCTCACTATCATGTTTTCGGGGGCCTGTTTGGGGGGGTTCCTGGTGTTTGGGGGTGGGTTTTGGGGTCTGGGAGCACTGCTGGGTATGGATTCTTTTGATTGCAAGAGGTTTGAAGCAAATCCATACTGGCAAAGGGGAGTTAGGGCCTAGCTGCAGAGCCCACGCGGAGTGATTTTGGAAATTTGCCTGAAAAGTTTAAAGTCCCCATTTTTAGTAGTTTTGCTTTTTGGCTGTTTGGGGGTCTTCTACTTGTTTCTGCCTGGGTTGGCAGCTCTGGGGACATTGCTGGGAAGGTCTAATACCGGATACAAGAGTTTTGGAGAAAATCAGAGTTGAAAAAGTTTTTGCCTTTTTGCTCACTATCATGTTTTCGGGGGCCTGTTTGGGGGGTTCCTGGTGTTTGGGTGGGTTTTGGGGACTGGGAGCACTGCTGAGTATGGATACTTTTGATTGCAAGAGGTTTGAAGCAAATCCATGCTGGCAAAGGGGAGTTAGGGCCTAGCTGCGGAGCGCGCGCGGAGTGATTTTGGAAATTTGCCTGAAAATTTTAAAGTCCCCATTTTTGTTGTTTTGCTTTTTGGCTGTTTGGGGGTCTTCTACTTGTTTCCGCCTGGGTTGGCGGCTCTGGGGCCATTGCTGGGAAGGTCTAATACCGGATAAAAGTGGTTTGGTCAAAATCGGAGCAGAAAAAGATTTTACGATTTTGATCACTTGCCTTTCTTTCGGGTGCTGTTTGGCGGGCTTTTAGGTTGTTGTGGGTGGGTTTTGGGGTCTGGGAGCACTGCTGGCACAGTCTAATGTGGATTGCATTTGTTTTTCAGGAAATCCATGGTGGAAAAGGGGAGTTAGGGCCTAGCTGCACAGCGCGTTTGGACAGAATTGAAAGGAGGCCGAAAATATTCTAAGTATGAGATTTTCCATTTTTGCTTTTTGCCTGTATGGGGGTGTTCTGCTTTTTTGTGGGTGGGTTGGCAGGTCTTGGGGCATTGCTGGGAAGGTCTAATATCGGAAAAAAGTGGTTTGGATAAAATCCATGCTGAAAAGCGTTTTGGCACATTAACTTAGGGCTTGTTAGGGTTAGCACTAGCAGCAGGATTGCATGTGTTTCGGGGTGTTGTAGATTTTCGCAACTGAGTTCTGGGGTCTTAGAGCACTCGCGGGAATGTGTAATTTTGGTCGCAAGTGGTTTGAAGAAAATCCATGGTGGGAAAGGGGGGATTTGGCCTAGTTAAAGAAAGCGTTTGCCACTATTCTTAACTTAGGGCTCTTTAGGGTTAGCAGTATTGTATTGCATGTGTTTGGGTGGTGGGCTGTTTATGGGGGGGTTTGCGAGTCTTGGAGCGATGCTGGGTATGGATACTTTTGCTTGCTTGCAAGTGATTTGAATACAATCCACAGTGGGTAAGGGGGGATTTGGGCACACTTTACTTTCAAAGTACGTTTTGTCACCATTTTCTACTAGGCCTCGTTTTTTGAGATCTGATTGGGGGTCTTCTACATTTTTGCGACTGGGTTAAGTAAGGGTCTGGGAGCACTGCTGGGAAGGTCTAATTTTGTTCTAAAACACAGTTTACAGTACACCTAGCTTGATGGGAAAGATCTGCTAAATAATTCGCCCATGCTTATTTATCCTTCAAAAGGAGACTCAGACAGAGTACGCACTTTCAAAAATATTGTACTGTCTATTATGAAACTCAAAGTCTGACTTTTTGCACTACACAGCGTACATACCTTATATTTATTTGTCAGTGGTGTTCCAATATCACTTCCTGTTTTTCCATCAATAATTACAGGCCGGGTTTCAAACTGTGCAATGGGAAAAGGATGAAGTCAAGCTTCACATTAGCGAGCCGCAATTCAGCATCCGCCAGGCAGGCAGTGGACAGGGTGTCTTCTGGTCATCAACATTGATGGACGGAGCGTCAGATGGAATGGAGGAGTCACGCTAATAAGAGGAATGGTTGGATGCATCTTACAACTTCCCAAATTCAACAGGACAACTACAACAACATACAGATACAGTATCCGTTCTTTTCTAATGATCTTTTAAGTAATGTTATTGCTGTGAACTTCTATGAGTGTGACTGCATTTCTTTGATCTCTGCTTCTGAATTCATCCCTACAGCCATTGTATAGGTTTTACTTCTGCTATTTTTCAAACCTAATTTAATGTACGAAGTGTTTCTCTGAGTGCAGAGATAGGCAAGTGAAAACGCATAATTATTACTGCAGCCCTGTACTATCGCATTCTTTCATTCACAGTTGTCGAAAGTACTACTTACTTTTCAGTAACCATGCATGCAGTAGTGCATGCACTTCCTTTATGTCACTTAAAAGATTTATGGTTAGCTTTGTACCCAAAGATTTCTTTTTCTTCAATTATTGTTTGTCCATGCTGGGCTTTTTTTTTCTTCTCTCAACAAAACTTTCCCAAAAACCCCCATTCCCATCCATTTTCCAAACCCTAACCCTCTTCCCCCGGGCTGTCTGGTTTTGATTGATGTGTGACTAAATGACAGCAATAATTCCACACACTTGCTGGGGAGGATAAGGTCATAGCAACAGGCTGGTGAAGGAATCCGAGGATATATTCTATTCTTGCTCAGCTTGACACTCAGTCCCTATTGGCAAATGAAAGCAGATTTTCATGTGCGCCATCAACTTGATTGGTCATCAAGAACATCCTCCTCCTAGACTTGGCAAATTATTACGCTGCTGTGTCTTTCACCTTCAGTAATATTTCTTGTAGTAGTTGCCAATGTCAAAGAAATTCAACGCAAGTACTAGTTATACTTTTATTACTTTACCATTTGTTAGGCTACATTGTGGCACTGTTCTAGTGAACTGTCACCTGCTATATTCTCTATCGTACCGTTCTAATGCTACGGTAAGTACAAACAAGGTTTCATTTTCTTTTTTTTCAGATGCTGCAACTGCCACTGTGTAACACCACAAGTACCACCGCAATGATGACATTTCATCCGCCCAGGATTGGCAACCTTAATCGCCATTTCGCGTGCAGCCAGCCCTGTGCCTAGCCCTATTTCCAAACACAAATTACAGGTAAGATAAGCGTTTGGGGCGAGGTAGTATAATGGAGTATTAGGAGAGACGAGAGACTGACGGTCCTAGGACTATTGAAATTCACTTACTCTGTGAGAGGCACTTAGTTTTGAAAACATTTGGGCCATTAGTACTTACACAACTTGAATCAAGATGCCACTTAAGTTTCAGGACTGTTAAACTCCCACCCACCAGCCTCAAAAGCAGTAAAACACATGTATGCTAAGATAAAGTTTAAAGTATATTTATATATCCCTAACATAAATAATCTCCCGAAAGACCCAACCCACACCCCCCGAACCCCAATGAATGTCCCTGAAAACTAAGTAAACAGAAAAAGAAAAACCCAACTCCCAATTCCCACCCCTCAAAAGTCTTTAAAAAAGGGGCAAGGGACAGTCTCCTTCTACTGCTGGCTGCTATTGACTTTTCGGGCCAGGTCGGCATGCTCCTTGCAGAGGGTCTCGAGCAGGGTTTTGGTGTTGAGGAGCTCCTGCTCGAGGTAGGAAACCCTCAGGGAAAGGCGGTGCATCCTTTTTTTGCAACTGCTGTGGGGGGCAGCTGATTTCTTTGCTGCTCGGCGGTGGCGGGTGGCTGCGGTACCCCGGCTCCGTTCCGCTGGAGACCTGCTGCGCTGACTGTCTGACCCAGGGAGCGCGGAGGAGGATGCAGGTGTCACCGTGGATGTTGTTGATGTACTCTGCGTGTCCTCCTCCTCCTGGGCCACCAGCCGCCGATATTCGGCGACAGTGGCCTCCAGCCTCCGCTGCCGGGCCGTTTTAGCCAGCTCCTTCCGTGTTGGTTTGGAAGGAGCATCTATATGAAGAAAGAAAGACATAGTCTGTAACCAATGCTCTTTAAGATTAACACAAAATGATTCAGCAGAAAGTTGTGTCACAGTAGAACTAGTAACTTGCAAGCGCAGTACATAACTATTGTGGCCAGTACCTATCTAACCTCCTACTTCTTCATCCTTGCACTAACATTAGTGGGAGTTTAAGGAATCAATTCTACGAGCACTATGGACTCACTCCATTAGAGTCGACTATGACAGTACACCAGTCTTATTCTTTTTCTTCTCTCTTGTTTAGTAAAATTGGTACGTTAACTTCTGCAAGCCGGCATAATGTCAGCGCAGTCAACTTGCACCCGAGAAAAACAGACGCCCGGCATGATGAGTGAGACAGACTTGCGTTACTGTACCAGTCCAATACATGCAGGTCGTGATGCTCTTACTTTTCTATTATGGGTGGCACTGAGAATACTCTGTTACAAGGGCTATTGCTTAATTAATTTAACTTTCACCCTACAGTGCCAATGAATACTAGAAAAGAAAAATGAAGAAGATAAATAATCTGATTATCTATCACTGCACATGGTATGTATTTGCTTACATCTGGGATGACTTTAGGTGCTTTGCTTTTTATTGAGTGAACAGTGATACATCCACACATGAATGACCAAGTTCTACTAAACTTATTAACAGAGGTAGTGAGTGGCCATCGTAATAGCCGGATATATGCTGTGCTTGCAATACAAACTACTGCTACTATTCATGGTAGTATTCGTACAAAATTACAACTTCTTTTTCTTGCCTTTCCTAAACTGGGACGGACGTGCGGGTGCGGTATTACATGCTCTTCAAAGTAACACTTAGTTCATCCAGTGACCGTCTACTCTCTCTAGATACACATATGCTATCTAAGAGTAAGATAGTACCAAGATCCAGGCATCCATCCATTCAAACTATATGTCAATCATTCTTCTTCATGTCTCTCATCTGGACAAAATTTACGTTTTCTCACGGGGAGCACACTATGCAGTCTGCAATCTCAATAAGTAAGGAATATAAGAGCTTACCACTGCCCGCCACTATCGTGGCAACCCGCACAGCAGTTTGGTCCGGCACTTGCACCGCTTCCTCCCCAGAACTTTCCTCCTCCACCTCCGCGCTGGGCCCAGCACCAGATGTTCCACCTACAAAGTACATTTAAGAATGTTAGATGTCAAAGACATACACCACTCACTAGTATTTTGTCTAGGAATGAAGAAATGTGAATACAGAAACCAATCTAATAATTTGTGACTGTCTACTATAAAGTAAACATTTCCCTTTTTCCAGGGAAGGGTGTTGTCTTGCTGCCCTTTTTGGCACAACTGATGAATGCTTGCTTTTTAACACGCATCATTTTTCTCATAACAGACAGAAGCTTCACTTCTAAGAACAAATCATCATCACTAGGACGGAGGAACCAACGATTCAGCACCAAAAAGAAAAATTAAAGTTCAAACCAGGTGAGGGCTCGGCTCGCCCACAATAAATGTGTGAAATAAATCACTATAAGCACTTTTCCATTTTTAATCAACCTTTTGTTTTATGACAAGCTTGATTTTGATAAATATTTTTACTTTTAATAAAGCTTTAACACTTAAATAGACTCTGTGGTTTTTGTTCAAGAGTGAATGAGCAAAAGGTTTTGCAATTTGCAAGCATGAGTCCGTGGCTCTGACACTTCTGGACTCTGACTCCGTACTCTTGTCCTGCGTTGGATAATCATCATTGGGGATCAATCATCGATGACTTCGGGAGCTAAATGACTCTGCCACACTATCTAGTCAGTAAGGAGATTGGGGGTTCTTCAAAGACTGATATCACTGAGGTATGTGGAAAGTCTACCTGCGCCTATTATAATTGATAAACAATGCACTATTTAGTGTCCATAGTTCTGTTTGTGCAGATTTGTCCCTGCAACAGTAGTTGCATGGATTGTCCTCCTATCCAAACCAAAAGTAAAGTAGTATCTTATTCTTTCTTGGTGGTCATTCACCTTTTTATTGTTGATAATTGTCAAAGCATAAACATTTAGAAGACTTGAAAAGACATTATGGGCAATCCCAGAGGACTGCACTCAGTGCATAGAGCTATTGCTGACTAGAATGTGAGTTTCGTTTAACACCTTTTGCCAAATGTGCAATCTTAGTTAGCTACACAGACAGACTAATAAGAATAATCTAGTAATACCACAGGGAGGCATAGTCGAGGCAGGATAAGAATTTAGATACAGTCTACAATAAGATCAAAACCGATTTAGAAAAAATTGAATGAGGAACGCTAGGAAAAAATAGGTACTCTATATTAAAATTAAAACTTACCGGGGCCAGCAAAGGAGCCCTCGCCTGATCTATCCTGGCCTTGTTCAGCAGCAGCAGCCTCCTCCAATGTCATTTTGCCCCTGGGGGGATCTGATGTACAACATTAAAGAAAAAAAGACCCGAAAACATGGATGATTGTTGTCAACCAAATCAAACATTACAAAAGAACAATAACAAAACAGTTTGGCGAAATAGCAAATAGACAACTATTCCATGGGATATATTGACCTATCTCGTGTGGTCTACTACGATATTAGTATTGCTTGATTTGCGGACCGTCAACTTGGAAAGTTATGTAACTCACTAAACAAACTACTAAAAAGGTTCTCCTAGGACTGCAAGGCAGCAGTCCGCAGCACGCGAAGTGACAGACAAACTCCATCGTGATTGCAGATCAGCGACAACACTAAAAAGTTTCCTACTACATTAACCAGTCATTAAAATACTCAAACTATCAATCCACCACCACTATTTCTTCTAATCTTCAGGTGTACAAAGAAAGGACTGGACTTGAGTCTGTAGGGGCAGATTTACAAGCCCCTTGCGGCTCTTTTGCTCCCTTGTTGCGTGATTTTTGTGACGCAGCGGCAGAACAAAAGAGGCGCCATGGTGCGGTGTATATTAACAACGTGACGCATATGGGAGATGCATCACGTTGTAAAGCCCTGCGCCATCAGGGGGCGTTCCGGCGCAAGGGAGGGCGTTCCTGCGCAGGAACGCATCCTAAAAGTGGCTGAGGGAAATCTACAAGATTTCAATCAATCACTTTTAGGACATTGATGCGTGACTCAAACCCTGCGCCTGCTTGAAGCAGACGTATGGCTTGACGCAGCATTGGGGAGATAGGGCACCCCAGAGCATTGCTGGAGCTGCGCCATCGTTGCGATGCAACTCCAGCAATGCGCCGCCTTTACGGCACAGATGCGTAACGCTGTGCTGATGTTTTGGGCCCATGGTGCGCCGCATTGTAAATACGGTGCACCATGGGTGGTGGTGGCGTGGCGCACAATTACTGGCGCATCCCTGCTACTTTGCAGGGATGCGCCGGTAATTAAAAAACTGACCATTAGTGTCTAGCATTACGCAGTTCTTTAAACTACAATTATACATAATTTCTCAGGCCAACGAAATGAACACAAAATCGAAAACAAAGAAGCATAGTAGCAACGCTACTGAGAAGGAGAGCAGTGCACCTGAAATGCACAGAAGATTTTGAATTATAATTTACCTACAATGTAATCAGCAGCATTATTGCTCTTGGTAAAAAACAAACATTTGCAATATAATAACCCTCAGAGCAGGAGAAAACAGAGTAGTGAAGAAATAGCTACTACTACTCACCAAGCCCGGGGATCTCGAGGCCGAGCAGGTCGATCAAGTCGCGTTCCCGGTCCAGAAGATCCGTCCAACGGTGGGTGGCCTGGTTGTAGGTGCGCCGGACCCGAGAGTGTTGGTACATGGCCCGGCACACCTTCTCCCACCACTTCCGGTGCTCCCGGATCCCGTAGCCGCTAGCGATCTTGCCGCCTGCCATGATGGTCCTGGGGAGGCGTGTATAAAGAAACAGGAGTAGAAACCCATCAACCTTGTTGGGATTGGGGTAGAAAGATATGTATAAGAAACAATATCCCAACTGGTATTATTTATGGACAATTAAAAGGATATCCGTACAGTATTATCCAAAAAGAAACAAGGAGACTCAATATAAATTTCGTATGTGCTCAAAGCATCATTTATATCAACATTTCAGAAAATCACGTAGGACAATTGCAATTACAGTTAGTGTCAGCACTGCAACTAATAAATAGCAAATGATAGCCCAAAATTGTACAAGGTGCACGAGTGCAAAGTGAGTGGCACTACGGCGACGCAAGTGACAGTGAAAAGCAGTGTGGTCGGTGCAAAGTGAGAAGTGAGTAAATATATACAGTGCGTAAAAACAAAGTGGTATTTAAACAATTCAGTTTTGCATATATCATTTTAAGACAACCACTAAGTAAAGGGCGCCAAGGAATTCGCTGGGAAGTCAACGGCGTTTCGATCATAGTACTTTGGATCATCATCAGGACTGGAGGGCCGAGGGCAGTGCGTCAGGCAACTGTTGGAAGTGGACCACTGGTCACGGAACTGGACGGTTGTCTCAGGATCTAAAGGGCAGGACGGGGGTACGGGCAGGTCCGAGATTGCATCTTCGGTAAAGTAGAAGCCGGGGGTAATTGAGAAGTGATCCGGGACTGCGAGGTCCAAACAAGGTGCGGATAATCTCTCTATTGGTGATCACAGTGGAGTAAGTTGATCCGCTGTAATTTAGTCCGTGGGTGGCCGTAGATATCCGCGTTGTAGGGCGAGGGGAATAAATCTTTCCTCAGACGGAGTCCAAGCGAGTGAAACACTGTATCTGGGTTGCTGTGGCAGCGCTGGACATAAAACACTAGTGCGGCCACCTCCTCCGCGCTAAAGATCTCTCGGGCTGTGACTGTCTCCCCCCTCAAACGCCCGCACGGGAGCCGGGCAGGGGGTGCGGGACCCTTCCCCTTCTCAGGCTGCTTCCCGGCTCCCTTTACCATGGTCTGGGCAGAATGGAAGGTAAATAATAAAGAATAAATAGAATAGGGAAGAAGAAAAGAAAAGAGTTAAACAAAGTAGTTTCAAATTAACCAAAAGTAGCAGAAAACACAAATATATAGAGCTAGAAAAATAGAGGGATAGATAATAATTAAAATAGATCAAAAAAAACTTCAAACAAGAAAAGAATGGCAGAGATTGACAGAGGATACAGAAAGCATGCCTAGAACCATAGCAATGAATGAAAAACAAGATGGCCGCGCTCGTTCACGACCGCGTGGGTACGTTCGCACAAGATTTTCCTCGCGATCACACGCGAACTTGTACTGGCGAGCCGCACACTTTGCGAGATTACACATAGCGCCCGGAAACGGAAATACGTCACGCAAACAAGATGGCCGCGCCCGTGAACGACTGTGAGGGTAACTACGCGCCGTTGCGCTACAAGCGGCTCGCTAAAATGCACAAAACCTTGCGTACTAACACGCCGCAAAAAAAACAAATTGCATATTCGCACGAATTCGCGACTTCCGAATTTGATCTCGTGCAAATTTGCGCCCCGCGAATCCCGCGAAATTGCAGAAAAATTATTTTTGCAAAACTGAAAGCACTCAGCAGGTGCAAAAGTTCAACCTCATCATTAGTAACCATTCCCTGTAATGCTTCCTGAGGGCCCCCTCTAGAGTTCAGTTGCCTACTTGCAACTATTCTATGACCCTGTTCTGACCCTCACAGCTGGCTCAGAGAATAGCTACAAGTAGGCCACAAAGGTCCTGTGAAAAAAAATTGCACTGCAACAGAAAGCAATTACAGATAAGGAAGCAGGTGCCAGACTCAGTGACACATTAATCAACCCCAAATTAATTCATGTCAGTTGAAGCAGGGCAGGTGTGCTTTTCCCCCCATAATCTACAGTGATGAACCAGGGGGTGGCAGTGATGTACCAGAGGGTGGCATGGGTAAACCAGAGGGTGGCATGGGTGAACCAGAGGGTGGCAGTGGTGAAACAGAGGGTGCTGTGATGAACCAGACGTAGATACAATATAGTCGCAACCGTTGCGACCCGGCAAGTAAGTTCGTGTTTGCAAACTGGTACAAAACCCTTGCGATTTGGCAGAAACCCTTGCGAACACAAAAAAATGAAAAAATCCGCAAATTCACGAGAGTTCGCGGATTTTGCGTATTACGAATTCGTGAATACGCAAATTCGCGAACCGCAAATTCGCAAAATTCGCCCATGCTTAGTTTTATGTTAAATCCCTATCTCCATTATTTTCTTAATTCTATTTACATATTTTATTTTGATATGTTATTCAATAATTTTCTGAAACAAATTCCTTTTTGTTTAAGGCAGCTACAACACTGCTTTGAGGCAATCAATTATTGTTGTTGCAGTATATACAGTGACAGCTAGCTCATTACTGAACCTATGAGTGTAAGAATTTCCATTATCATCCAACTTAAAACCAGAAACATATTGGCTTTTTAATTAGACACTGTAAGGAACCAACCCAGTGGTACAGCCTTGGCCAGACCTCAAAAAGAGGTGTGATGGTGGAAACCTCGGTTTTGCCATTTTCTGCTGATAAAAGGGGTACTCTTACACCGTTATGGAATTACAAGGAGCTAGGACATGTAATACTAGGTGCATCAATTATAGGGCCTATAGCCTATCAAATCTGCCAAATAAGACTCAATACTGTCAATTTAAGCAATGATCTCATCTTATCGCTTATGGAAATTACACTAAGCATTTGTCATTTTATCCCTCAATGCAGTAGATTGTGAATTAACTTTCATTTACACAGTAAGCAATGTAGAATGGTCCATCGTGAATGTGTGTGAGACTTGTTAATTCAAAAGTGATATTTATGTTTATTGTTTTCTATCCAACTCAGATTGGAGAACGGAGCAGAGACGAACACGTTTCCCCTTATAAAAAGTATCTTGTCTCTTGAAATCGAAGGTGTTTGATACATTGTTTTGTTTTTTTAATCAGAAAACTGTTTCTCCCAAACATGAAAAACATACCACAGTGATTTATGGTTTTGTAATAATTTTATAAACATGCCTCGCAGAAACTCCTTGGTAAAAACAGGTTTCTAAATCTTTCTGTCACCAAAAGATGCTGCTACAAATGAACCCACTGATCTAATCGAGCTGAATTGATTATTTGAAGCCTGAGGAGTGCCTCGAGGCAATTCGGGAACTCTTGCATTGAAAAAAACCCAAAAGAAAATAAGAAAAAAGAAGCAAGGGAAATTGCTATACATGGGAACAGCAGCACAGAAAGGACAAATGAGCGGAGCCACCAACACATACAATTAGAACCCCACCTTGTGACTTATGTTGCTAAAAGTAAGTAAGGAGGCAAATCACACGCCACTCCTTTCTCCATTTGTCTTAATTGACACCCCTGCTTTGTATAGATTGTTAGAGCTTCTTTCATAAAACATACATGATGTTCAGGCATGCCCTCTCGACAGATTAGCTTTTTTGTAAACACTCCACAGGAACAATAATGATAACATCACCATTTCAATATTAAAAATATCACTATTAATTGTGACACTGAGTTATAAAATGGTGGCAACACTGACAAAAAATCGTTAAACATATCAAATCAATTACATACTTTTGGACCTTTATCAGTCTTACTGATAGGACTGCTGAAGTAATCAGAAAAAGAAAATTGCCATACAGGCCACAAGTTTTGAGGTGATTAAATGATATGTTAAGGTGGTTATTTAGAACTTGGTGGAAGTGGGACATCTGTCATAAAGAAGTGGATGTCACATCTGGTCTATTTAGAGTGTATATATGGATTTGCACTTTAAATAGGACTCACAGGATACAACTCTCAGAGTTTACAGGGTTATTTAGAGTTTAGTGCATGTGGGGCTTCTGTCCAAAATTGATGGATGTCCTGCCAGCTTATTTACCGTGTCTACCCAATTACAAACTCTAAACAAGGTGGACTCCGCTTTTGCCTAATGCTAAATAACTGCTTGTGTTTTAAGAAGATGGATTGTCTTTTTCTGCCACTTCCAATAAAGAATTATAACCTAGCATACTGCAGCTTGAGAAGGTGTTTCATTATTGTCACCCATAAAGGTGAAAACATTACCAAATTGAAAGTATCTCATGTATATAGAAACATAAGTTAAATTAGAATAGCTTAGGCCGCATTTCACAAACACCAGCTAACAAATCAAATCCTAAAACATTCTAATCTTAATTTGTCCATTCAAACTTGTGTTTTGTTCCCTTTTTTAGGTTTTGTCTAAACCGCTTGCATGCATTTTGAGCTAAATCTGTTGTTGACAAAAAAAAGCTTCGAATGGGCTAGAGCACGCCCATTACTTACCATTGGTTGGCTTCGACGTCACTTTTGTTCCCATGCTTCTTATTGTTCAGCGCCTCCTCCTTGCCTCTGGCTTTCTACTATGGTGTTGTGTTTGTCCCTGCAGTGGAGCATGTATGAAGTACAAATTCCTGACTGTGGCCAGTGTCCATCTGAGGTTCCGTGACGATTTGAACCCGTGTTTTCAATATTGTCGGAAATACATAATATTAGTATCAGCGAACCGCAAATGATCCATTTAGCATATCCTGGTGTTTTCGCTACGATACGAGCAAGAGCACTCCTGTTATGAACACATTGCTGATCTACCCACGGCATCCATCTTAGATCATGGCCGCCATTTTGTGTTTCTTGCCCTCACATACGCAATAACCTCTGATCACTTCATTTCGATTAAGGACACGTAGCCTTAGCCGGAGATTCACCTCTTTCATGACACGTACACCTTAAACCAGATCACGCTGCAGCTGCATGACTCAACAAAGGCTGCCTCCTCTGCCCGAGGCCAGCCCACCTGAACTGGTTCTCGTGTCCATTGTCCCGATCATGATTAGGCGGCCGAAGCCGGTAGCCTTGCCCATTTACAACCCACAAACATCTCTTATCCCGCTTTCCTATCTTCTGTACCTGGCTCTGCTCCTTTCCTTCTGGGCCTTTATTAGGGGGAGGTAACGAAATTTACGATGAGGCGGTCCGGCTCTTGAATGCAATATTGACAAGGGATTGTGATGGACTAGTGAGAACCCCTCTTCGTGATGTTTGGCATCAGATATTATCGACAGTTCCTGTGTAACGCCAAATATTTATTGTTTAAGACACAAAGGTTTGGGAATGTACTGACATGTGAAATATTTGCCTAGAGCACAATTTTCAGTATATAAGGAGCAACCCTCTATGTACAAATCGAACAGGCTCCTGGTTACTGCCCATGCGTAGTTTCTGTGACTTCTGTGTCCCTGCAGTAATAAACTTTTGGTCTTTGACGCCACCATCGAGAAGCCCGTGTTTCTGTTCATTTGCGCACCAAGGCAGGTGGAACTCCGGGGTCTTTGGGTGTTGTTCCCTGACACCTCTGGACGGAACCAAAAAGTCCAGAACTCCAATTGGCGCCCAACGTGGGGCGACGTCATTCGGTACCGGTCCAAAAGCCTGAAGAGTTCGAGAAGCTTCGTGTGAAGATTCCTGAGGGAGGCGCCCCACTTCATCGATCCCGGCATATCGCAAAAGTGGCCCGAAGTTCTCTTCCACGAGGGTTCCCGTTCAGGACGGCTGCAGTGGGCCGTTGCCTTGACCGTCGCCTTGTCTTGGACCCGAGGTGCAGCCCTCAGTACAGCGAAACGTGACGGGTTTCTCCTTGGTGACGTCTTCAGTGCCTCAGTTAAGTATTTAGTGATAGCTAGCTGGTTACTTTGTGAGGATTGTTAAAAATCCTTGATCGGTTCTTGGTTTGGTTTGGTTTTGTAGGATTATCACTAGTTGTTCTAGTTACGATAATCTATTTTGGTTCAGTTTGGGTATCGATACATTAGTTTGGTTTTGGTAGGCCTAAGTTCTTGGTTCGAGTGCACATATTTGTTCCGTGTTTTGTTTGTTTTGTGTTCCGGACTAAAAATGGTAAGTCGGAAAATGTTGTCTTGTTTTGGTTGCAACCATGACTCACGATTGGAGGATTCCTGTCTGGTTCCTCCGATTGGGACTCCCCTTTATGACTTATATTGTAAATTTGGTGTGGGTCCTATATCCTATAATGAGGTGTGGGTCCGCTATACTAAAATGGATGGTGTCCTTAGTTGGCCACTACATGGTAGTTTTGAACCCGAGATTCTTGATAATTTAGAAGCGAAATTGTTTAGGAAGAAAGCCCGGCCGGCAATGTTTGATTCTTTCCGTTACTGGCGAAAAGAATCCAAACAGAGAGAAATGAAAAGGTTGAAGAAAGAACAGAAAGAGAAAGAAGAGTTAACTCTAGAGCAAGCGACTAAACAGCTGCAAGATAATGAGTGCGAAAAGGCTATTGAGGTGGCCATTAGAGAGCATAACTTAGCGATTGACAAGTGCTATCCTGCCTTGCCATCGAAAACAGCTAAGATACTGGAGGACCCCGAAAACGATCCTCTGTTGTCTTATCTGTTACGGTCACCTCCACCGTATGCACAAGGTGCTACGGCTCCACTTGTACCGAATGTTCAATTGCCGGTTGCTGGACAACCTGGTGTTCCTGCCCCTCAGAATCAAGTTCCTGTACCTCCTGTGGTTAATGTGAATATTCCTACGGCTCCTCCTCTTCCTGGGTTGCCGACTTCTATACCTGTATCTGTCTCGCTTACACCTACTACTTCACAAACTATTTTTCTCGATACTCCTACTGCCTCGCTATCTGTTCCTACCTCTACTGTGTTCTCTACGTCCGCAAGTGTGTTAACTCCACTTTCTGTTCGTCGAAGAATCACTGATTCTGTGTCTAATATACTGTCTCCTTTATATAAATCTTTAATTAAGACTCCTACTCCTGATTCTGTTCAGAGACGTAGTCAGCTACCAAGTACTGAAGAACGGGGAATTTTAGATTCCACGGCTCTCAGATGGATTTCGAAGAGTAGAAGATATAGTACGAGAGATGTGTTAGACACGTTTATGCAGTGGAAGGAACCTACGCAACGGTACGTTTTTGATGAGATGTGCTCGTTATTACGTGAGGACATAGAGGAAGATGATGTTGAATCAGACTTGGAAGATTTAATTAAAATTCAAAAAGAATTTGCTGCTGGAATGATAGTGGGCGATAAAATAAAAGAAGCGATGGAACTTATTTTAAGTTTTAGGAATGATCCATCTCTTCGTTCGCCGAGAGATTTAGAAAAAGGTAAAATGAAGCCAAGTCGCCAATATCCTATGAGGGAGGTTCCTCCAATCTGGCGCGAAGCAATACAACGTGATGATAATGCGGGTATTGCTGCTGCTCCAGCACAGTTCCAACGAGTGTGGATACACATTCCGTGGAAGCGAGCTGAAGTGCTAGCGGTGAAACAGGCCTTGCCAGATCCGCGCAAGAATCCTGCTGGATACTACAAGGAATTAACACAGACAGTTGAGGCTTGTATAATGAACTTAGCGGACATCGATATGTTATTTGGAAATGTAGTTCCACAACCAGTGTGGGCTAAAATTCGTAGGGAGGATCATCAAGTAGCCTTAGGTGGTGATTGGGCAGCTATCACTGCAGCGGATGGTCAGCAAACGGGTGGTGCAAAACCCGAACCCCTAATTGCTAATCTTCCAGGTAGAATAATTGACTTAATGAAGACTCTGATGCCTGCGTTGCGTGTTAATTGGGACAAATTATCCGCATGCAAGCAGAAGAAAGATGAAAGTGTCTCCGACTTCTTCACGAGGTTCGAAGAGACTTTTGTAGATCATAGTGGTCAGGACATGAGCACTGAAGGAGGACAGAGATTGTTTGTCGATAAATTTGTGCATAATTTGTTACCTGAGTTATGCAATAAATTAAAGGATTCAGAAAGTGCGTGGGCTGTTTCTACAACTGCGCAAATACTTGCGACTGCACAGTACTACGAAAATAGGGATAAGGAGGAAAAGGAAAAATCAGAAAAGAAAACGAAAGATTTAAAGACTAAGGTTCTTTTGCAGCAGGCGTATCCGCCTCGCACGAATCAGACTAATATGCAACAGAATTCGTATCAGAGGACAGATTATAGTTCAACGAGGCCTCAATACCAGTGGAATCAGTGTGCATACTGTAAGAAAGAGGGTCACTACAAAAATGAATGTCCGATCTTAGCGCAAAATAATGCTGCAGCAGCTCAGAGAGGTCGTGGTGGTTTTATGCAGAATTCTAGAGGTCGAGGACGAGGTGCTATGCCTCCGCAAACGAATGATCGTCCCTCCAATCACTTTGATCAACGAAATGGACAGTCAGCTCAACAGAATAGATCTCAGCAATATCTTGTTGAAGACTATTGTGAAGTGGATGAGGGATTTCAGCAAAATGGGTACTAGGACAGCCATGGACAAAGAGAGGGAGTAGTATCAGTTCCAGTGGATCAGAGTGGGCCTTATGTCGCAGTAGCAACATCAGGTGTAGTCGAACCGTTTCTGTTGGATACTGGTGCAGCAAAAAGTTCTATCATTCATGCGAAACTCCCTGGCGCACCTTTGTCCGGCTCAACAAATGTTTCCGTAGGTTTTTCAGGCGCCCCTGTTTACAACCCGATATCTGGTCCTTTGTCTATTTCTGTTGGACCGTGTCAATTGAAAGCACCCCTGATTTTGACGACGGGTTGTAATGAAAACCTGCTTGGTTTAGATTTGTTAAAACGACTATATGCGACATTGTACTGTTCTCCGGAAGGGGTACAGCTTACGTTGGGTAAAAGAATCACTTCTCCGATGTACTTGTCAATAGACGCACTCCCGCCAGAGCTGCGCTCACTCCCTGATTCTCTTTGGGCGACTGGTCCTAATGATGTAGGCCTTTTAGAAATACCACCATATGTAGTCACTTTGAAAGCAAATGTAAAATTTCCAAGAATTCCTCAATATAAAATATCTAGTGAAGGAGAACGTGCACTTTTATCGATTGTGCAAGATTTAATTAAGAAAGGTGTGGTTGAAGAAACTCGAGGAAATGTCTGTAACAGTCCTGTATTACCGATTCTGAAACGAACTGATCCTACAAAACCTCCAGTTTATAGGTTTGTCATAGACCTTAGAGAAGTTAATAAGATTGTGGTTCCACAGTTTCCTGTGGTTCCAGACATTACTGCCTTGTTAACATTGATTCCTGCTAGTGCCACTTGGTTCTCAGTCATCGACTTGAAGAATGCCTTTTTCAGCATTCCGATAGCCGAGGAAAGCAGGGATATTTTCGGTTTCTGTCTAGGAGGTCGAAGTTTCAGATTTAAACGCGCTCCACAGGGCTACTGTGAAAGTCCGTCTATTTATAGCCAAGCATTAAAAAGTCAGTTGGATTCTTTTGTCCTTCCTCCAGGTTCTGCCCTAGTACAGTACGTAGACGATCTTCTAGTGGCTACCGATGACAAGGAAACTTGCAAAGCAGCTACAATTTCATTATTGCATCATTTGTCTAGTTTGAATCACAAGGTGTCACCTTCCAAAATGCAATACTGCTGCCAAGAAGTGACCTACCTAGGTCATCTCTTGTCAAAGGAGGGAAGGAAGTTGACCCCAGAAAGAATAAAAGCAATTACGCGAATGAGTGTTCCACGCACACAGAGAGAAGTACGTGCCTTTTTAGGTATTACCTCTTACTGTAGGCAGTGGATTCCGAATTTTTCTCTTTTAGCGAAACCATTGGTAGCCTTGACTGGGAAAAATGTTCCGAGTCCGGTGCCATGGTCTGATGAATGTCAAGAGAGTTTTACTGAATTACGAAAAGCATTGTGTTCAGCTCCTGTATTGGGTACACCTGATTACAGTAAGCCATTCACGCTCTACGTTCACGAGAGAGAAGGTTGCGCGTTGAGTGTCCTGACACAGAAATTTGGTGATAAACAACGCCCTTGTGCGTATTTTTCATCAACATTGGATCCGGTAGCCAGAGCGTTACCTAGTTGTTTGAGGGCTACAGCGGCAGCTGCGGCTTCCATTCGACAATCTGCTGGTTTGGTGATGAACAACATGCTAGTGGTCATGGTTCCTCATGCAGTGGACACACTCATGAATCGAACGAAGACACAACACCTTACTAGTGCGAGATTATCTGGTTACGAGCTGACGCTACTAGCAAGTCATATTCAGATCAAAAGATGTAATATATTGAATCCAGCAACGCTGTTGCCGGCTAATCAAGAGTCGAGTGATTCCGAGCCACATGATTGCTGTTTTAAAACGGAGGAAGAAACAAAAGGACGCATTGACTTGAGGGATACTCCATTATCAGATCCGGATGGTACGCTGTATGTGGACGGGTCATGTTTTAAATTGGAGAATGGTGATGTGACTGCTGCTTACGCAGTAACAACTTTGAAGACGATTGTGGAGACTGCAAGAGTGAGTCAGAATTCTGCCCAAGCTGCAGAATTAATAGCCCTAACGAGAGCATGTGTTTTAGCTGAGGGAAAGAGAGTAAATGTGTTTACAGATAGTCAGTACGCATTTGGCGTGGCCCATAGTTTTGGCCGTTTGTGGAGAGAAAGAGGTTTCATTACGTCCCATGGGACTAAGATTCAACATGGTCAGCTAGTTAACGACTTGTTGGAATCTCTAACCTTGCCGACTGAAGTTGCAATTGTAAAGTGCAGTGCTCATAAAGCAATCACGGATGATGTTGGTCGTGGGAATGCTTTTGCTGATGAAATTGCTAAACAGACAGCTAGAGACATGATGAGTAGAATGTATGTTGCTACGTCTGCAAGATGGATTGCTGAGTCTGGAATGTGTGAGGACACAATGGAAAGTGTGAAAGAGATTCAGAAAGAAGCAACTGAGGAAGAGAAACGTGTATGGAGAGAGAGTACGGGCAAGTTGGACTCGAATGGATGCTGGATTGATTTGACAGAACAGCAGCGTTGGATGTTGCCCGATGCGTATGTGCTTGCAGTAGTGACGATGGCGCATGGAGTAGCACATATAAGTTCTAAAGGTATCTGTAAGATGTTGGCTCCAGTCTGGAAAAATGAGGGAATCAGTAAGTGTGCAGAAAGAGTGGTGAAAAACTGTATGGTATGCCTGATGCATAATCCTGGCAAGGGAACTCCAACTCCTGCTGGTCATTTCGCTCCTCCTTCCTGCCCTTTCGAAGTGATTCAGTTAGACTTCATTCACATGGACCGCTGTAATAATTTAAAATATGTCCTAGTGGTGGTTTGTGCTTTTTCCAGGTGGATAGAAGCGTATCCACTGAAGGACAATACTGCCTTATCCACTGCCAAAATTCTTCTCAAAGAATATTTCCCTAGATTTGGAATGCCACGGATTGTATGGTCGGATAACGGAAGTGAGTTTATAGGGAAAGTTATGCAGAGTGTGTGTGCAGGCCTAGGGCTGAAACAGAAATTTCACAGTGCAAACCATCCCCAGTCTGCTGGTTTAGTGGAGGGTTACAATGGCACCCTCAAGCTGAAAATAGCTAAAATACAAGCATCCACAGGTTTAGCCTGGCCAGACGCACTTCCTTTGGCTTTGTTATCAACGAGAGCAACTGTACATTCTAGAGTGGGGCTTAGCCCTTACGAGATAGTCTTTGGCCGCCCAGCAAATATCTGGGGTGTGCCAAGGCCTAAGGAATTTAATTCTCTAGAATATCCTATGTTAATAGACTACCTTTACGACTTGACTGCTAAATTGAGTCTTATTCATCAACAGGTTTTCGATGCTTTGCCAAAGCCTCCGGAGAGTCCAGGGCATCAGCTGAAACCGGGAGATCTGGTTGTCATCAAGAACTTCGCGAGGACGAAGAACCTTCAACCGAGATTTGTGGGGCCCTTCCAGATCTTACTGGCAACGAGGACAGCAGTTCGTGTAGCTGGCCGCAAGCACTGGGTACACGCATCACATGTAAAGCGTGTACCCCTGCCGCTTCCTTACGACGACTGGGTGAAGAAGGGAATTGGTGCCTCCGAATCTGAAAGCACACCGAAGTTCATCTCTTTCAGCGATGCCAAATTGATTACTGACACTTCAAAACCTGACTCTCCTCCTGAAAAGACTCCTTTGAACACTGAACACTTGTCTCCAGCATCAGAAGAAACTTTGCTATCTGCGAACTTAAACACTGCAACAGCTGCTAGTGATACACTATTTTCCGATCAGACAGTACCTGCGAAGCAGAGATACAACTTGAGAAAACGTAACATGGACAAATAAAGCAGGCAACTGCATATTGTGATTTTGATATATTGAACTTTTGCCTTCAGCCAGGAAGTTTGCTATTGTTTATTGTTTTTTTAAAATTGCCTTGCCGTCTGGGTAGCCGTAGGGTCGTGGCTGTGTGCCTAGTTTGAATCTGCAGGGGTCTGACACAAGGTCGATCTTTCTGTTGGTTCTGGGAACTCCCAGGGCTGATAGAGGCATTTTCATCTACGTACACATCATCAGTGGTCGCGAGCGGATTGTAGAAGATGGAGCTTCCTGCGCTGCAACGAGAAAATGTGATTTATGTTCGCAGAAACAGACTTTATAGAATTCTTCATAGCAAATGCTTTCTGATGCAATGTGCCATTACATTCTTGATTGTTTTAGCAACATTGGTGGGTGGAACTGTTTTTAGTATAAATTAGATTTTTGTGCCAGTTACTACAGTACCTCCCCTTGATCCTGCCACTTCTACTGTTTCTTCTATACACTCTTTTCATTCGTTTCCTGAACATGAGCAAGCCCGACGCTCAGAGTTCATTAACAACACTTTTGTACAGCTCTTGCACCAACACCAACTGGTAGTTAACACTACAGACTGCTGGGTGTGTGGCTTGATACCCCACACTATGGATAAAGGTATTCCCTATCTGGTTTTGCCTTTCAGCTACAATGGATCATTTCAGGCCTTTCAAACCATCTTTGCTTATGCCCTTGAGACCTATCCTCCACGTCCACCACGTTCCACTAGATATAACTCGGCCAACAAAGCTTTAGTCCAGGGAATTATTGACATGATCAAGGATGTCAATAATACTCCATCATACCCTAGAGACGAACTGCGAGTGTATTTAAGTTGGAATACTTCAGAGTATCGCCTTAGTTTAGGAGAAAGCAAGCGTAAAAGCTCAACTCCAATCTGGGTCGTACCCCACCGAGGTCAGGTCTGTTTGCAAGGTAACGGGAGAAATCCGAGAGCTCAGCTGGGAAGGAGTGAGTGCGTTGAGACTTATGTGTTTCCGGCTAACTCTTCCCCTGCCTTCCTTACTGCTAGGGGTACCTACTTCATTTGTCGAGACCGGGCATATACATGGTTACCTGCTGACTTTTCAGGATCATGTTATATTGCTCGATTGTTGCCTCCGACATACACTACTTCATCTGATTACCACAGAACCAGAATAGCGAGAGGTGTCTTCAGCAAGGAAGATACTGCTGGTCAGGAGGCTGGAGACTTCTTCAAAGGCTTCCTTCCGTTCTGGGGGCCTATGGCCAATAGTAGAAACATACGTCAGCTAACACGGGTAGTTGAATCTACTATTACCGGAACTGCTGGTGCCCTTAGTAATTTGACAGCTGAGCTTCAGGCGGATAGACTCATGACGTTGCAGAACCGTATGGTTCTAGATGTTATACTTGCAGATCGAGGTGGGGTATGCAGAATGATCCAATCGAGCTGCTGTGTCTTTATTCCTAATAATGCTCCGACAGTCTATGAGGCGATCTCTAAGCTACACAAGATTTCCGACTCTATACATGTAGACGAAGGAAACTGGTCCTTTATGGAGTGGTTTTGGACTCTGATCTCAGCGTGGGGGTGGAAGGTTCTAATGATCATCGGTGTCATCTTAGTATTCCTATTCTCATGTTGCTTGATTATCCAGTGTGGTCCCGCTTTGTGTAGTCTTTGTGCTGCAACCTGTTTTAGGAAACCACCTGCAATTGGAGAAAAGGCACGAGAAAGGATGATGATACAACAACACGTCACTGACCTGATGAGTATAGAACTAGACTCTGATATAGACTGAGTAATTGCCTATGTAAGGGCAAAAGGAGGGTCTGAGGTTCCGTGACGATTTGAACCCGTGTTTTCAATATTGTCGGAAATACATAATATTAGTATCAGCGAACCGCAAATGATCCATTTAGCATATCCTGGTGTTTTCGCTACGATACGAGCAAGAGCACTCCTGTTATGAACACATTGCTGATCTACCCACGGCATCCATCTTAGATCATGGCCGCCATTTTGTGTTTCTTGCCCTCACATACGCAATAACCTCTGATCACTTCATTTCGATTAAGGACACGTAGCCTTAGCCGGAGATTCACCTCTTTCATGACACGTACACCTTAAACCAGATCACGCTGCAGCTGCATGACTCAACAAAGGCTGCCTCCTCTGCCCGAGGCCAGCCCACCTGAACTGGTTCTCGTGTCCATTGTCCCGATCATGATTAGGCGGCCGAAGCCGGTAGCCTTGCCCATTTACAACCCACAAACATCTCTTATCCCGCTTTCCTATCTTCTGTACCTGGCTCTGCTCCTTTCCTTCTGGGCCTTTATTAGGGGGAGGTAACGAAATTTACGATGAGGCGGTCCGGCTCTTGAATGCAATATTGACAAGGGATTGTGATGGACTAGTGAGAACCCCTCTTCGTGATGTTTGGCATCAGATATTATCGACAGTTCCTGTGTAACGCCAAATATTTATTGTTTAAGACACAAAGGTTTGGGAATGTACTGACATGTGAAATATTTGCCTAGAGCACAATTTTCAGTATATAAGGAGCAACCCTCTATGTACAAATCGAACAGGCTCCTGGTTACTGCCCATGCGTAGTTTCTGTGACTTCTGTGTCCCTGCAGTAATAAACTTTTGGTCTTTGACGCCACCATCGAGAAGCCCGTGTTTCTGTTCATTTGCGCACCAAGGCAGGTGGAACTCCGGGGTCTTTGGGTGTTGTTCCCTGACACCTCTGGACGGAACCAAAAAGTCCAGAACTCCACATCCACTGGCCACAGGCCTCTGCAGGTACATTTAAAAAGTTTTTTTACGTGCACTCTTATAGAATCCATATGCCTGCAGTCCAACTCCCTCCCCCTCAGTTTCCTCCCACTTTTCTAGCTCCAGCCCTCAAGTTGCTTTCCTCCACCCTCCACCTGCTGTCCATTGTTTGTTATTGTTTTCACATCCCCACCCTCCTCCTGATGTCAGTTGTTTTTTCCCATCCCCGCCATACTCCTGCTGTCCGAAGTTGAAACTCCTACCTCACACCCCACTTGTTTTGTTTGGCACTTCTGCAATGTTTCTACACGTATTACACAACAGCACAGGTTGCTGTGTGTAAAGGGGTGAGTGGACATATAAATATTGGTTTAGATGCAACTAGACCACTGGACAAGAAACGAGTCGACACTCTTGATGCTGGGTCGGACCGGAAGTCCAGTGCGACTTCCGACCTTTTATTTATAGCCTTCTGGCCACGCCTGGCCAGAAGGTAATACATTTGGTGTACGTAGTTCCTGCCGAGGCCGGAGCTACCAACAACTAGAACGTTACATCCCTTCCCAAATTAGTCCTTCAAGACAAATTGGATTAGCACATAAAGTCAGCAAGTCTTTGACTGGGCCTGGGATTTGGTCGGAGACTGTATTGCCTTCTCCTTCTTACCGGAGTATCCTCAGGGTAAGACCTTGCGGATGGCGTCAGCGGTTCAGTGATCCCAGCGGACGGGGTGGACGGTGAATTGCTCAAAGTAACACCTGTTGGCTCACTACTGGTATCTTGCCTTTCCGGTGTACCTGCCTGACGCTCTGTGTTGGCATGTGTCGTTGGTATTCGCTTAAACCACGACACGTTTCTTGTTACTTCTTCGCCTTCGCGTTGAGCTGTCACTGCTGTGCCTCTGCTTGTCCTGACAGTCCATGGCTCGACTTCATATGGTGTTCTGAATTTCCCTCCAGGCCCCGGGCTCGAATGAGCACACAGTCTCCGGGGATCAGCATCCTGTCTTGAGCCCCTCTTTTCTTGCTTGCCTTGTCGTTAGTTCTTCTCCTCCGGGTTTGGGTGGACTCCGGATGATATGGTTCAGGCCGCCATTCTTCTGCCATGGATAGCAAATCACGCCTGGGCCCTGAGAACATGAGAGTCCACGGCGATCTTTGTGTAGTGCTGTGTGGAGTGCTCCTGTACTCTCGTAGAAAGCTCTGAAGAGCCTCCTCTGGATTGGTTCCTTCTACTACAGCTATTCTTAACACTTTATTGATTGTCCTCATGAACCTTTCTACTTGCCATTTGCTTGAGGCCACTGTGGGGTTATGCGTCGATGATGAATTCCTAGTTTGTGCATAAATTCTTCGAACTCACTCCCCTGGAAGGGGGGTCCATTGTCTGTCTTCAATTGTTGAGGAATCCCAAACAGTGCAAATGTTTTGCTGAGTATTGGTTGAATGTTCGTGAAACTTGTCGACTGGGCTACTTCCACAATTGGGTATTTTGTATAGCTGTCCACTAGAACCACAGTGACCCTCCCGTCTGGAAAACTGCCAAAGTCTAGGCTGACCCAGGACCACGGCGCTGGTGCGTGTTCCTCTGTGATGATTGGAGCAGGGGCTTCAGTTCTTCCAGTTAACTGACACGCCAGACAGTTCTTCACTATTGTGTCAACGGCGTCTTCCAAGTTCGGGAACCATACCTTCTCTCGCATACGGCCCTTCATTCTCCTGGTGCCTTGGTGGCCTTCGTGTGCTAACACTGTTGCTTGTTCCTGTAGGGTCGCCGGAATTATCACTCTTGAGCCTCTTAAAATAAGGCCATTTTCCGCGATGCTGATCTCGTTGTGTATCTTCCAGAACTGATTGAGTCATGCGTGGTCAGTCTCGTTCCAGCCATGTACGTCTCGCAGGAAACCTTCCCAGGATCCGGTGTGTACCGCATTCTCTACTCTCTTCAGGACAGTGTCGTTGGCATATTGTTCGATAATTTTGTCTGCTGACATTGCTTGAGGACATGCTCCTTGTGATATCATATTCACAAACTCCTCGGTCTGTCTTTCGGGTTCTTCTTCTTGTGCTTCTTCCTTAGTGGGATGTCGAGATAAGAAGTCTGCCGGGTTCTTAGCTCCTGGCCTGTACACGAGATCCATTTGGTACTGTTGGATTTGGATCGCCCATCTTTCGATCCGTGGAGGCGGATGAGGGGCGGTGCCTTTGAATAGTGGAATTAGTGGTTGATGATCGGTAACCATTCTGAAGGGGTGTCCGGTTATGTAGAGATGGAAGTGTTTGCATGCCCATTTTACTGCTAATGCTTCACTCTCGATTTGAGAATACCTCGCCTCAGTGGCGGTGAGGGCCTTGCTCGCGAATGCCAGCGGCGCCCATACTCCTGGTTCCGTTTCCTGGGTGAGGAGTGCTCCCAGTCCAACGGGGCTGGCATCGACCAGTATTTCGGTGGGTCTGGTCGTATTGAAGTAGGCCATGGTCGTTCCATCTAAGAGGGCGTTCTTGATTTTATTGAATGCTTCTTCTTCAACTTCTGTCCACTTCCACGGGCTCTCTTTCTTCGTTAGATGGCGGAGTGGTTCGGCAATGGTTGCTAAGTTCAGTATGAACCTGGTGCAGTATTGGGCCATGCCCAGGAAGCTTCTCACTTCTGAGGCAGTGGTCGGCGCTGGGGCATGTTTTATGGCTTGTGACTTCCTGGGATCAACTTGAACTCCGTCAGAATTGAATACGTAGCCGAAGAATTCTATCGATTTCTGAAAGAATTTGCATTTCTCCTTATGTAATGTTACTCCATGTTCAGCTAGTCTCTTGAGTGTGGACCTCAGACGCTAGTGATGTTCCTCACTGGTCTTAGAATGTATCAGGATATCGTCGCTTACATTTAGCACTCCTTGTAGGCCAGATAAAATTTCTCGAATTGTATTTTGAAAAATTTCTGCCGCTGAGGATATCCCGAAGTTTAGTCTCTTATATCTTCTAAGACCGAGGTGAGTCGAGAACGTCGTTATGTACATGCTTTCTTCGGCTAGTCGGAGTTGGTGGTAACCAGCGTTGAGGTCCAGCTTAGAGAACCATTGGGCTCCATTCAGATCTGTGAGTATGTCATCTACGGTGGGTGTTATATGTCTTTCTCTCTTTATAGCCTTGTTGGGCATTCGCATGTCTATGCAAATGCGGATCTTTCCTGGCTGACGGGGTTTCTCTGCTATCACCATGGGTGACACCCACGGCGATGGTCCAGTGACTTTTTCTATGACTCCTTGTTTTTCCAGTTGTGTCAGTTCTTGCTCGACGGCTGCTCGAAGGTGAAACTGAATTCTCCGGTGTTTCAGGGCAATTGGCTGGACGGCTTTATCAATGTGTAGTTTGATTGGCTGACGTTTAATTGTGCCCAAACCTTTGAACAGTGATGGGAACAGCTGTAGTATGTCTTCCGTTTGGAGTGTCTTGACTGCGTTAGCGAACGCTACTAAGTTGAGGTCCTCTGCAGTGTGGCTCCCCACTAGCAGATCTGCTTCTTTGTCGATTACGTGAAATGTGGTTGTTACTTCACGGTCTTCAGCTTTAACCTGCACTTGCATCTTGCCACACAGAGGAAGTGGAGTCTGGCTGCCGTATGTCATTATCCTGATCTTAGAAGGCGTCAGCTGCGGTCTTGGGTTAAGGCTTTTGTAGTGCTGTATACCCATCACATTCACTGTTGCCCCGGTGTCTATGACCCCTGTGACTTCTGACCCGTCAATTTGAATTTGGCACTTTGGTTGAGGTCTTCGCTTTCTTTTCAGGTCTTTCGTGAACGACACGAAGTATCATTCTCCTTCATCGTCAGTGGAGGAGTCATCTAATCGTGCATGGTGATGTTGTCCTGCTGTCACGGATCTTGATTCTTGAGTTTCTTCCAGACTTAACTGCCTGACTGCACCTGTTACGGTCCGTCTCCCCGCTGTGTTTCTTCCGCGGAAGCCTCCTCTGCACACGCTGGCAAAGTGGTTTGGTGTTCCGCATTTCGAACATGTCTTCCCTCTTGCAGGGCACCCATCTTGACTATGTTCATCACGCCCACAGTATCCACAGGATGTTCGTCTCTGAGTTCTGGTCGGCCATCTTCCCCTTCCGCCTCTGCCTGAAGTGCGGACGGCGTCGACTCTTTCAGTCTTCACAACTGCACTTGCTTCCGCTTGAGTGGTCATGGCGGCTTCCATTGCTGTCGACCGGACATCAGATAGCTCGTGTGACCATGCGAGCATGAGGATCTCGTCGAGCGTGATGTTGGGTTGGCGCAGTATTAGTGTTCTTAGAGTCTTGTTCCGGCATACTTGAATGATCTGTGCTGTCACTTCCTTATTATGATCATCTTCGGCGCATGTGCTCACCAGTTCTCTTAGCCCGGCATGGAAAGCGTCCATCGTCTCACCTTCTCTTTGCTTAGACTGTCTGAACTTAATCCGTTCATAGTGCGGGTTGAGCTGGGGGTCAAAATGCGCGTTGAGTGCTTGCGCGGCTGCGTCGTAGTCATTAGCTTTGCCGGTATCTGGAAGGTGGGAGAACAGTTTGTAAATTTCAGTGCCCCCAAAGTGCAGCAATAGGGAGCGTTTGACTGTGTTATCGGTTTCACGAGTGGCTACAAAGTAGTTGTTCAGTTGCCCTATCCATACCGCCCATCTCGGTGCTGCTGTGGAAGGTTCAATTAGCTCGCTGAACGGCGGGAGTGCCTGAATCTGCGAGTGAGCTGATGGATGGATTTGCTGGGCTGGAGGCACTGCTTGCTGTTGCACTGCTTGTTGCGGCGCTGCCTGCTGTTGTGGCTCTGCCTGTTGTTGTGGCGCTGCTTGCTGTTGTGGCGCTGCTTGCTGTTGTGGCGCTGCTTGCTGGTTCTGGTTGCCTGGTGGGTTTGCGAAACAAACAGAAACTGTTTGGGAGCGAAGCACTTTTCACTAGCTGCCGTGGGATGCTTATTTGAAACACAATGCTTTCCTATGTATTTTTGTTTTTACAACTCGCACATATATATCAAAAACAGTATATGTCAAAACAGATTGTCCATGTGATTCTTATCAAGAAACCAAAATGACTCTGGTGCTCTTCGATGTCATATGTTTTAATGGTTGTTTTCTTGCTTGAGATTTCTTCTTTTAGTACATTACATCATGTACTGTGATTCCTTTAACATCATTACAGCAATTCATCCCAATGCATTTCGGTATTATATACCTTCGTCAGGGGAATACTGAAAATTGACATGAAACAATGATCAAAACTCTACTCGGGGATTTCTAGGACCCCACCTCGTGTACATGCAAACACTCATATGATTGTAATGTGAAATGCCATCTTTATGCACATGCTGATATCACTGTTATTCCGTGTTCTTAAAACTATGTCACCTCCAACTGTACCCTGGTGCCCTGTACTACATTACGACCACATGCTGGTCAATAACGTATTCATCATACCTGCTATGGTGCGCCTGTGACAGACTGATGTGTGTACTAGTTGTCAAGAACTAACGAAAAAAACTGTACACAACTGCAAAACAGAAGAAAAAATAATGTCACTGAGATTACCCCTGTCTTGTTAAACCTAAACTGTACTTAAATGTATATATAACAGCGTACCTTGACTGCTTGCCACCGTAGTCAAAGTTCTGCACTTTCACTGTCACTGTTTGTGGAGCTGCCTGGTAAATTCGATGTTGCCGCCCCAAAAGGACTATTCTGCCAATAAACGAATGCCGAATTATTAGGTCGCCCTGCTGCACGAAAATCGTGCTGCCTATCTGTAACGCTGCCGCTGTTTCTCACCTGGCATCTCGGCCCTGGCTTGCTCCTATTCCTCTCGTTCGGCGTGAAGACTCTCTTCCGCGTTCTGCCCTCTCTGAAACTAAACCGGCCTGAACATAAACGCCGGACGATCGGCATAAATAATAATGACGGACTAGCGGGGATTCTGGTGTGAGCGCCATCTTAAAGTGGACGCTGATACAAATATTCTACATGAGCTCTTAGTAAGCGCTAAACATAAATGACGGACTAATGACGGGCGCCATCTTGAAGTGAATAGTGATGCTGTTATTCTAACTGAGCTACTAATGTAAACAAAACATGTGATTGAATACTTGAAGTTGACACATTCATTTATAATGAACAACAGGTTAACTCAATTCTGTATAAACATTCTGTGCATGTCACATTATCAGAGATGGTGCATTGTCAACATTAAAAACATTGGTCAGAATATGAAAAAACATTATTCAGGATATGAAAAAACAACAAATAACAATTCAGTACATGCTTATTTACAAAAAACACATGTATTCAATTTTGTCATTGAGCCCACGCGGTTCAAGCGAATTCAAATGGCGGATCCAATATGTTTCCCTTTGGGACAGGTATCTGTTGGTGTCAGCATGTGACTTCATGTCTATCCTCTCTAACACAGTATATCGTAACTGGGGTATGGTATGCTGACACTCTTTCCAATGTGTGGCCAGATTTGATTTAGGGTTACCAGTTCTTATCAAGCTTTTGTGCTCTGTGATTCGCACTTTCACCTTGCGTGTAGTTTTCCCTACATATACTAACCCGCAGGGACATTTGATAGCATACACTACCATCTCAGTGTTACAGTCAGACGTGTGTCTGAGAAGAATATGTTTACCTGTGTGGGGGTGTTGGAAAACGTTCCCTACCATCACATTGCCACAGTGTCCGCAATTATGGCATTTCACCATGCCTCTATGTTGACCTACTCTGGTCTGTGTCTGAGTTTGTTTCAATATTTCTTTTAAATTTTTGGATCTCGTGTGTGCAAACAGGGGTTTGTCTGCAAACACTGCCTTAAAATCAGATTCCTGTTCTATTACTTCCCATCTTTTTAATATGCTTTTCTTGATTAGTCTGCTGGCTGTAGAGTGTTTGATGACAAACACCTCCCTTTGGAGTGTGGGTCTGGTGGTTTTTTCTAGAAGTGTCTCCCTACTGGTAGATATGGCTTTACGTTTTGCCTGCTGGAGTAATCCCTCTGGATACCCTCTGTCTTTATAGGCATTTGTCATGACCTCCATCTCTAGTATTCCTTGTGTTTCTTGGGAACAGATTCTGCGAGCCCGCAGAAACTGCGAGAAGGGTAAGTGGTTCTTTAATGACATTGTGTGAAAACTACTATAATGCAACGCATTATTACGGTCAGTCGGTTTTTTGTACAGTCTAGTGTGTAGTTCTGAGCCGTGTTTCTCAATGAGGATGTCAAGGTAGTTGATGGCTTCCGCATGTATGGAATAAGTTATTTTAATCTGATCATGTCTGCCATTCAACTCGGTGAGAAGATGCACCAAGGAGTCATGGGTGCCTTTCCACACTATTAGAATGTCGTCTATGAACCTGACGAATAGTTTCAGATGTTGTTTCCATTCCTGGTTTTGCAGGATATTATCTTCCTCATATTTTGCCATAAATATATTAGCAAAAGTTGGTACCCCAGTAAAACCCATGCTGGTTCCTGTCCGCTGAAGATAAAAATTATCTTGCCATTGGAAATACCCATGGTAAAGACAAAAGTGCAGCAGTTCTAAGAGAAATACATTGGTGCCCTCGTCATAATTATGTTTCAATAACATCCATTCCACCGCCTCCAACCCCTCTTGGTGGGGGATCGAGGTGTACAATGCCGTTATGTCTACTGTACAAAGCCATATGTGCTCTTCGGGACTGATGCCTGGTGGGTTTGACATTGCCTCTCTTTATGGTTTTTCTGCCCCTAGGAGTATGTATTCCTTTTGTTATTTGCTGTTCTCTCTTTATATCGATTTTTTTCTTTTGTTTCGGATGTGTCAATGCTTGTTTATTAGTGTTTCCTTGTCCGTTTTATTTATTTCTTTTTTCCTTTCAGGGATGCCGAAGAAATCTCAGCGCTTGTGTTGCGCTGTGCAGAGTGAGCGTGCGTCACTCCAGGGCACCTCGTGGGTCAGTGCGGCCTCCGCGCTCGTCGCGCCTCAGTCAGGCGTCTTCTGCCGGGCCTCTCTCTTTTGTGCATGCGCGCTGAGTGCGCTTGGGCCTGTGCACACGCACTCGTGCCGACGCTGCTTCGGGCCTTCTTCTGGTTGTCTCTCCGTGCCACCGGTGTCCCCACGCAGCCCAGGGCTAATGCTGCTCACCGTTGTGGTCGCGGATGTCGTCAGGCTACTGGGCACTTCTCGATGCCTACGGAGGGCAAACCGCTTGGCGCTGGACCGTCCTGCCTGCTCGTACGCCGCTCTGTCCCTCTAGGCTCCTCTCCGGACGGCGATTCAGCTGGCACTGTCGCTGATTGCGTCCCCCACTCGTCGTCAGTGTAAAGGGGTGAGTGGACATATAAATATGGGTTTAGATGCAACTGGACCACTGGACAAGAAACGAGTCGACACTCTTGATGCTGGGTCGGACCGGAAGTCCCGTGCGACTTCTGACCTTTTATTTATAGCCTTCTGGCCACGCCTGGCCAGAAGGTGATACATTTGGTGTACGTTGTTCCGGCCGAGGCCGGAGCTACCAACAACTAGAACGTTACACTGTGCAACATGGCTAAAAGGAAAAAAGTACTATGATGTGGGCAACACTTAGCATATTTTTTTTTACTTTAAGCCATGTTGCACAGTAGCTCTTGCTGCTGTGCAACATGTCTATAAAAACTTTGACAAAGCCAATAGATCTTGCATAGGCACTTGCAAGTTAATTATTTGAAATAGTGCAATATTGCTACTTGCAATTTATCTCTCTCTCCTCAATTTCAGTTAATAATGTGCTTGCCAGAACTTGATTTAAATGGTTAGACGTGTAAACGTCTGATTCGTTCTGCTGGAAATGGTTTTCATTTTCAAGCAGTCGCCCACAATATGTATCTTTTTGTGTGAACATAATGCCGCCCCCCAAAAGCTCTCTGTGTCCATACCTTGTATACGCTCATGTCAACTAGACAGCTGAACATCTTGCTGACAGGGCTTACCGTTCAGAAAGATTTTCCGGCCCCAAAGCAAGCTGTTCTAAAGATACTTAAACACACGTTCACAGAAAGGTATTCTTTTTATTGTCAACACGAATAGGTTACAACATATTTATTTAGTAATCAAGAGGTAAAAGTTGGGCTAGTGAGTATTTTTTAAGCCGGAGCCGGGTTTATTAGAAGGCGACTTGTCATATTTTCCAGTCTCACATATCATCTTGATATCAATGGAGTGTCATTTTATCTCACAATCTCATGCTCTCGCATTCCACTAAATGGCAGGCAGATGTTATACTATGTACGTCATGCATCTCATGATGTATATTAGAGGCCACTATATAAATACTCTGCAATAATGTGATGTTTGGTGATAGAGCGCTTTCCAACTTGCTATCGGTAAGGAATGTGCTTCTATATAAATAAGGCTACAATACAGTGACATACAATAAATCAGGCATATTCACAATGCAAGCACAGGTGTCTTGACCGACTCTAGAGCACACCTCGTTTGCTGAAATAAACCACAGTCAGAAACACAGACGGCTGGAATGGCGGACCAGTGCTCTTCCGGAGGAGGATGTGTGGGCTGACACGTGCAGCAAAATGTCCTCAAGATGGCATTATGCACTACGGCTGTCACTGGCCGGGGCTATTAGACTTTCACCTTAATAAGGATTTGCAATCCATCAGCTGCATCCACTTAAAAATGGCAGCTGTCCAGTTGATTACCTGCCTGACAGCGGCGGTAAATGCTTAAGCTAGCTGAGTTGCATAGCAGTCGGTCACAGTTGCTGTCACTTTGCCATTCAAATCTGGGTCAGAAGAGTAAAAATGATGTATTTTTTCCGGCTTGTCTATATATATGACCCTGCGCACTTCACTAGACGTATCCATGGAGGAATCACGGAGAGAACGTGTCCAATCAATGAGTGTGCTGTGTTGTCATGAATAACAGGGTCAGTCTCCACTGAATAACCAATACTCAGTTTTCAGTTCACCAAAAACAAATCTTTCTATTTCTGAACACTTGCCGCACCACATACCAAAACAAGAACGCCCTTTATGAGAAAACCTTTGATATATGTGTTTCTAATGAGTGTGCTTAGTACTGTTGAATACACTTGCTTTACTCAAACAGTATTAACTCTTGCCCGTGCGAATAAAGCTTAACTCATCTAAGAAATCAGCCTGTAATAAAAGCAGGAAAATACATTTGAAGGTTAAAGTAAAGAAAAATATGGTGAATGTAAAAGAAAATCTAATGTGCAATACAAAATAAGAGTTTCATTTTGCTACCAATGTTAAGGAAGAAATACACGTTATGTTATGCTATGTTATGTCATTATTATCTTATGTTATCAGCATTTCTATACTGCCTTCTAATCAAAACAGTTGCAAAAAAGTGCTGTCTTAACCTGAGTTTCCTCTCTGTATGGTTGTGGGATTTCTATCCATGGTGGTACAAGGTTATTTGGCTGTGTGTGGTTAGTAGGAATTACTTAAGTATCTAGTTTAGAATTAGTTCCTGTTCGTTCCTGTGCAAGTAAAACATGTTTCATCCTGATAAAGATCTTTGGAATGGCAGTGCCAAAGTACTTTGGGGCCGATTACTAATCCGGTGGTCTATGACTGCCAGACTAAGGGTGGTGCAGCGGAGGTGGTTCTGCAGCCTCCCGATTCCAAAGCGGCCATTTGGACTGCCACCGCCGCACTTGCTGTGCCAGGGAACTGCCGTTCCCTCACAGTTGGGCAGTGGACATGGATATCCAATATGCAAGGCGAGACTGCCGCGGTCCACCAAGCATATTATGACTTTCTCTACTGCCAGCCTTTTCATGGTGATACGCCAACCATAAAAAGGTTGGTGGTGGGGAAACAAAGAGCCCCACTGCCATAGGGGTGCATTCAGGGAGGCACAACATGTGCCCCACCTGTTTGCATGCACCACAAGTTCACAGTCTATGTCATTCTGGAACTTTTTTTGAAGTTCCCATTGCGTTGCCCATTTTCAGGGCACCACCATTGGAACAGCAAAAGAAAAATCCCACCAGACACTTGTTGCACTCGTAATCTTGTGGGTGGGCCATTCACAGCTTTGGTGGTGCTGTGCCGGCGCAGAGCCGGCGCAGCACCGCCAAACCCGTAATCAGCACCTTTGCTGTTTTTCATAGAGCTTGTCTGTTGCCTAGCCTGTCTAGACTATTTTCTAAACTGTTTTGCTAGCCAAGAAAGATTTTATCATGCATTGTTGTGTGCATTATAGTGTGATATATTTAAGCTAACTTTATCTCAGTGGTAACAAGATGTATGTTGGGGCTGTTCATTGGAGAGCTTTTGAGTGGGCAGAGATTTGCCAACTATCCTGCTTTGGTGTCGTATTTGTATGAGAGGATCAGGGGGTCTGTGTAACATGTTCTGTTTGACAAAGGGTTATTTTAATTGTGATTGGTAAGTGTTGTGTTGCGAGTGAAGTTGGATGGAAGGGATGAGCATTGTTCGGTTCTACAATGGTTGATTTTATTCTTTTCAATGTGTGTTAGTAGTACTGTACACTATGTTCTGAGGGATGTTAGTGTGTGGCGTATCATGACTGAGACTAATGTAGTGAGTACACAGATAACAAACAGTGGAGCAACCTTAGAACCTTTAAATAATGATTCCTAGTGTGTCACTGTAGGAAGCTGGCTCTGTATATACTGTACCAGTCCAGTGGTTCCCCAAAGGTAGGCAGAGATTAAAGTAGATGGTACCTTACTTTCTATTTGTGGTAGTTTGGGCTTTCTATCAGAGGGTAGTGTTAAGAATTTATTGTACACACAATAAATGATTTCAAACATTCAAGGACTGAACTCTGACCAATTTGTTTTGTATAAAAATATAATTAAGTAGTATTTATTTCCTAGAACCAAGCCAGGCCTGGTACAGGTTAGTGAAATCATACTTTGCAGAAACAAAACAGTTGAATGCAAATGTATGTTCATGGTTTTGGTTACAGATAACTCATTATTGAATTACTGTACATATACCTTATAATTACTTTGTGAGTATTGGTTGTATTACTTTGCAGGTTACTTTTCTTACACAGTGTGGTATACATGGATGCCACACTGGGACATTTTCTGAATAAACATAGGTAAATGCAGTGTTGTTATTCAAACACACTTGGTTGAATTTTCATAGAATTTCCATATCCACACTTAGAAGTTTTTTTACACTCAGTCAATGCAATCCTATGGGAGGAAATGGAGTTATCGGTTTGCATGTAAGTACTTAGGGCCTGATTCTGATGCGGTTAGGAAAGCATTCCTACCTAGAGCCTGTTTCTGATGCGGTTAGATAGGCCTCCTAATGGCATTTGCTTCTTCTAAATTGGATCAGGAACGTGTCTTCCCGACCCAGGGCCCAATTATGATGCGGTTAAGAACATATGCTCCCATTGAAATCAATTAGAGTTCAACCAAATCGTATCTGGAAGCATCCGGATGCATCGTACTCCGTTGGTCGGACTCTCCCGATCCGAGTGGGTCGGAAAACCATTTCCAAACCGATTAGGTCGGAAAGCTTTCCAACTAGCATCAGAATCAGGCCCTTATTTGTGGGAGTTGGTTTTCTGGGGTTCAAACCAGGGTTCCCCTAGGGTCAAGGTGCACTCTCAAAGCACCCTGAGCAGAACTTTTGTGGTCGGGTGCAGAGTGCTGAGGCCCAATGTTATCCAATAGGGGTAGGGGGCCTCCGGTTGGGGGCTGCCTCCAAGCAGGCCACAAGGTTGAGGACTGGACTTAAGCTCAGGGCAAGGGGGTGTTCAAGTTAGCACCCAAGGTGCACCCACAGCCGGACTGGGGCAGACAGTTCCATGGTGTTGTTTTGGCGTCGGGTGCCCTGTTACTTTCAATGGGGATTCTCCGGTTTGCAAATACCCGTTAAGGCTTGGGGACGAATATCTTCTGGAGGAGACCAACACTTGGAGAGGTAAGTTGGGATGCTGAGGGTTGCCTGGACACCATTGGTTGGGACACCCAAGGTCATGGGGCGTTGAGTGCAGGGCTGGCCTTTGGCATTGGCTTTTCTTACCAGCTCCTGGTTGCCGTAGGGGGGACCGTCCAGATTGAGGCTGCAGGCATCAGCTGGAGGCTTGAGGCAGGTCAGCGGTCACTGGATCTCAGGTCAAGATTGACTGGCAGACCTTGTCGGGGTGGTGGGCCACTCGAACTCGGGCAGTGGGCATTGGTTGCAGAGTGGTGCAGACTTGTGGATCTGGCTGGAACCAGAGTCTGTGGGTGGGTAAATACAGTGCTCACAGGAGGCAAAGTCTTTTTGGTGAATGCAGGGTGGGTCCTCCGGGTTCTGGGGGGCTGATGACTGTAGGACGCACTGGGATACCGTTGGAGCAGGTTGAGGTCAGGACAGGCTGGTAGGGCTGGGGCCAATGCAGTTGGTGTCCTCCTCTTCTTCCTGCAGCATGGCTCTTTAGTACTTCTTCTTCTTGTTCCTTCTTTTCTGAGGAGCCAAGGTTCAGGGTTACCCCTAAATGCTAAATTTAGGGATGTTACAGGTATGTAGAGGTCGGTACCAGTGGGTCGCTTCCTTGGGATGGATACACCCCCTATTATGCCACCCTCCAGTGGGAGGGGGGCATACCTCTCACTCTGGTTGGCTGGGTCCCCCATCTTCAAGATGGTGGGGACTAAGAGTTTGTGCACCACCGCGCCTCCCCCACCTGAGTGATGAGGTTGGTAACAGTAGACACATCTCTCCGCCTAACTTTGTTTTCCCACTGATTCTCCTGCCCAAAGTGGGTGTCGGAACCAGTAGGGGCCAGTTGCAGGAGCAGCAAATGGCTGAAGTAGCTCACAAAGGTGGCAAGCCTTGGAAGCTTCCCCTTTGTGGACCCAGTCCATCCTGTGAGAGGAGGCTTGGCACCTCATCCCAGGATGTGCTTTGTTTGAGGACCCCAAGAGCAGCAGGCTCTCAATCCAGGGTCCAGAAACATTTCTGGTGGTGGCAGCTGGCAAGCAGCCACTTAGCCAGGACACTAGAGTTAGGACGTTTTTCAGGGGGCATCACTAAGATGCCCTCTGAGTGCATTTTTCATTACATCCCACAGTGGCATCAGTGTGGGTTTAATGTGCTGAGATGTTGGATACCAAAATCCGAGTTTTCAGTAAAGCCATTATGGTACTTTGGAGTTTGCAATGACAAACTCACAGACCATGTACTCTTTATGGCATTACTGCACTTACAATGTCTAGGAATTGACTTAGACACTGTAGGGGTACAGGGCTCATGCACCTGTACCCTCCTCACTTGTATAGTGCACCCAGCTATAGGTGTGGCTAACCTATGCCAGGGCAGTGGATTGTAGGTATGGCACACAGGGAAGTGAGCCATGTCGACTCTTCACTTTGTTTCGTTTCTTCATAACACACAGCCTGCAATGGCAGTGTGTGTGTGTGTGCGTAAAGGTACAGAGCCTCTAAGAGTGACACAGTAAGTGTTGCAGTCCTTAGAGGCCGTCACTGGTCACAGTGCCATATGTACCTATGACACCTTTACAAGAAACTTACATGTGGCCAGAGAGTTGCCAATTTGGTCGTGCAACAGTACAGTTTTGGGAAAGAACATAGGCCCTTGGTACCTGGTTTGCAGGATCCCAGGGCTCACTCAGTCAAAGTGCATCAACATTAAGCAAAATGTGTGGGGCAAACTATGCAAAAAGGGGCACCTTCCTACAGTCACAAATTGACCTACCTCATGAATATTAATGAGGTTATTGACAGTTTGAGACCCATTAGGAATGACAGTCATCAAATGGATGGTTGCGTGCTGTTTTTTTTTAAATGCAACCCGTTTTCCTTAAGTAAAATGGGATGGGTTTCGAAAACAAGAAAATTAGACATTTTAGTTTCACTTTTAAAGAGTAGGCAGTGCTTCTTTAGACCCTTTCCCATTTGCAAATGATTACTACTACCTTTCAGTAGTCTGTAAAAAAAAGAATGTTTTGCCACTTTAATTCGATCTGCAAACATTAATACATTTCACTTTGATTCGGTATTTGGAAGGAGTGCCCTAAACACTCCCCTTCCTAATACCGAATTGCAAACCCAAATTGTGATTTGGTAACAGGTTAAAAAAATCACAATTTGGCTTTTCTACATTTAAAAAGACATTTTTCTGTTGGATACATCCCAATTCAGCATATCAGGCTGTTTGCAACCTCCCAGAAATAATCTGTGCTAAGTTTGAAAGGCTAGTATGGCAGTTTTCTTCCCAGAAATTGAAAATCAGGGTAATCTGTATTAAAGTGAATAATTATGTATTCTGAATTACTGACAACTTTTTAGGCAGCCCGTCTCAGAAACAGAAACAGGCAAATCTTGGTCACTCTTTAGCAGCTTTACTGTCTGAAAGTCAAGCCCTTACTTGGAAAAATGTCGGAATAAATGAGTTTACTTAACACCCTGTTGGCCCATAAACCAGGTTCTTGGCTTTGCACTGAACCTGAGCAGCCCACCATGATATGGCTCAAAAGGACAAAGATGTTTCTATTTTGTAAATATCTGTGCGTTATCTGTTTATAATTTGGACTACATTTTTCAAAGAGAAATAAAGTGCCCCAGTTTTCTCAAAAATTAGGAGGAACACCTCATGGGCCATGTAAAGATCACGTTTTCAAAGGTTTGAATGTTGATTTTTATGAATATTTAGAGTTCCATTCCTATTGATTTGATGTGCTACCATTTTTCTCTTTAACTGCTGCCTCACTGAATATCTCATTGGGCAGGATTTAGACATGAAAAAGAGACAGCTCCAATCGTTTGGAGGAAAATAAATACACCAAGGCATTTGACTACAGACTGATTGTATTTGATGATTCTAAATGATGATGTTATAAGAAGGGTTATTATCAATTGCAAGAACTCAATAAATACTGAACAGCAAGGCAACTCTCAGAGGATTACATGATGCATGCACATAAACATCAGAAATTATATTTAATGATTAACGCAAGAACAATAAAAACCAAAGAAGACAAATTGATTTGCTGTTGATTCCCAGGCATTCTTGCAAATGCAAACACATATTGATGAAATAAAAATAACATTGCATTGCTAAATCAATTTCATGTTCAACATTTTAGTACAAGAATACTGATTCCTTTACAGAATGTTTAAATGCTCACTTTTGCATTCACTTTTGACTTTTCTTGTAACAAACATTCCTCTGAATGTATTCTGCACTTCTAATATTGCAAATGAGATCCATTTCAAAATTATGCTTTTAGGAGGGAAAAAGCAATATTTTCTTCCCTTGAAATGTCCTTACTTGACTGATTCCTTGACCTTTACATAAGCCATCACATCTCAGTGAGACTAAACACATCAGTCGAACAGTAGTGGATGAACTAATTAAGCTCACTCAACAATGGCAACAGAAACACATGGCGTCATTGTGGTGTGTGAATTCCCTGCAGCACAAAAAGAGATAGCACCATTGTTCAGCACAGACACACCTTTCTGAGGTTTTGAATAAAGTAAAGCCCCAGAGAGATTAGATCACTTAAGGTTTTGACACCATCATCTTAGTAATACAATATCTTGGCAGGTCCAAACAGAGTTTAATGAGATCACCCGTGCTTAACCCTCATAGATAAGGCTTAACACCACAGGCTTCTCAGCAGAGAAATGCATATTAATTATTAAAGAAGCACCAACACAATACTATAGCAAGAACACCAAGAAATAACATCCCCAAACCAAATTAGAAAAAGAGAGAACATTTAATGAATAAGCTGTCATTAGATTGGTCAAAGTCACATTAAGGGAACTATAGATATGAATTTTTGAAATGGTAATAAAAAAAAGACAAAGTGCTAATAATAACGAATGGGAGTCCGGTCAAGAGTTTTACCTTGTGACTTAAGGCCCTGTCCAATTTGCAGAAAGGGGAAGTGGCATTTTGTCAACAGCAGAAAATCCGTTGGCTTTTGCTGTCGTAATCCTTTCATCTGGCAGCCTGACTACCACAGGGCCACCACGTTGCAGTAGCCCCACTCAATTTAAGGTGAGACTACAGCCAATAAATCTTGGAAACAAGCATCCTAGGTCCGGTTTCGGGGTTCACTGTTCCCATTGGGCGCAGGGTCAAGACTGATTTGCATATGGCTGGGTCCAAACTGTAATGGCATGGTGAGTAAAACAACGATAGATTTTTGTATTTGTCACCCCGAGTGGGACAGGTATGCCCATATGTGGGTCCCGTGCTCTCCATGCCACTGGACTCAAGCTATCCTGGCTGAAGAGGGGTGAAACCCTGAAAGCAGTCCTACGATGCTTATTTCCAGTCCAAGGAGGACCTGGCCTGGCAGTCCAGGCTGAACTGCTCCCAATAGGCACAGGGCCAAGGCTGATTTGATAATATGGCTGGGTCCAAACTGGAATGACATGGTGAAAAAAAAACAATGGATTTAGGTCCAGACTCTGTACTGGGGTGAATGTATGAAATTGTTCTGCATTCTGTCAATCAATTGTTCATTTTGTATTTGTCACTCCGAGTGGGATGGGTATGCCCAGACTTAGGTCCTGTGCTCTCCATGCCACTGGAGTCAAGCTATCTTGGCTGAAGAGGGGTCAAACCCCGAACTGGTCCTAGGATGCTTGTTTCCAGTTCAGGGAGGACCTTGCCTAGCAGTTCGGGCTGGACTGCTCCCATTAGGTGCAGGGTCAAGACTGATTTACATATGGCTGGGTCCAAACTGGAATGGGATGGTGAGCAAAAAAACGATGGATTTAGGCCCAGATCTCTGTACTGGGCTGAATGTATGACATTGTTCTGCATTCTGTTCATCAATTGTTTTTTGCATATGTTGAGTCCACTGCAGACGCAGAGATCACCACTAGGCAGGGATCTCTAATAATGTTGGTAGGACCCCAGAACCTTCTGATGCCATAGTGGCCCACCCACCAAACGGCCTGAGTCTTTTTTCTGGAAATCAAACTTCTTCTGTGGGGTAAATTAGGGTAATGCTGTTGATGAAGGTCCCTCAAACTCATGTATGTCAAGAGCAGATTCCCTCCAAAGACTTGAAGTTTGATGGCAATTGATATGAGTGGCTATTGCTTGATTCTGTATCTACTAAATTCACTTGTTTGATAGATAGACTTTCCCACCTTGCCCCGGTGACAGAATTTACCATCAGATTTGGTCTCATTTTTGGTTCTCATAATCTTTGAGCAGGGCATATCAGGATGTTGTATACAACAATACCTGTCTGCCTCATTATTAACACCTTTACTGCTAAGGCAATATTTTGGCCCCCATTTAATTTCCATTGAAATCAATGAAAAGTGCATGACGAGTTACCCTTGTCATTAGCAGCCAAGAGGTTAACGCCTGGTCTCCGGTACAAACGGACCACGTGCTTTGACCTTTCTAACCAGGTAGCTTTTCTTGTTTTATTTCTTGGGCTATATCAAAGGCCCTTACACTGCACATACAGATATTTGACTTCCGTTTCTCATTCCCATTCACTTTTAGATTCAGTAGAGTGTCTACCTTTACTGTCTGCTACTTTATATACACTATTCAGAAAAGGGGGTGGTGATGAACAGAGTGTCTGAATTAAGCAGACCACTCTTACCCAGTCCAAAGATCAGGGCCTGATCCATCACCGTTATTTATCTCACTGCACCATCCCAGCTCAGAACCTGGCTATATGCAAATCAGTCTGTCCCTGACCCAGTGCATCATGGGAACAGGGCAGACTAAACTACCAAGCCAATTCTTCACCAGAAAGGAGACAAGCTACCGGGGACCGGTTTCTGGCATTTCAGCCGTCTTCGGCCCGGCTTGCTTGAATCCTGATGGTGCAGTGAGAAAGGGACTCATGTCTGAGTATACCCTGCCACACCTATAGTGGCCAAAAACGATTCAGAAAAGAGGGTGGTGATGAACAGAGTGTCTGAATTAAGCAGACCACTCTTACCCAGTCCAAAGATCAGGGCCTGATCCACCACCCCCTTTTCTGAATCATTACTTTATATACACGGCATCCTTAAAGAGAATTCAACATCGTGAAATCCCACACAAGGTAAATAGTTTCTTTCTCAGCCGCGATGGGATCATATCTACATATGTCTCAGTCAGTGCACAGGATTTGCCAATTACTATCGATTACAGATATAATTATGTATCTTGCAGAAATCTATCAGCACATCTCCAAGAGAATCGTGATATATTCATATTTTTACCCGGCATTCCTTCAATCAAGACATTATGCACCTATTTTAACAGGTATTAAAGTTTTTTTCTGCAATATAGCATATTATGCTCTGTTTGCTCTATTATGCTCTGCTTTTATTTTCATGTTACCTGATCCTTCAAAAAAACAAGAAATGGAAATCACGTTTTAGAGTATTGTTTCTTCAATCTCCCTGTGGGCACCACTTATTATTATATGGTGTCTTTTTATGTATAAGGATTGTTTATTATGTTATTGGATGTATTAATTGTATATTTTATTGTACTGTCATATAACCTGAACATTCTTGTTCCTTATATGATTTTTATTTATTATATTAAAAACATGTTTATTTTTAACTTATGAATTTGCTTGTTTCTCTCTAACTGTCTGCCTGTTCCCATCATCACTTGGTCCATATTATTTGTTGTCTACTATTAAGATTGCCTAGGAATTGTTTACATACATTTTAATTACCCTGCCCTAGGAGTTTTCAGTAACCACTACCCAGGTGGTCCTTGTTTTTCTCACTTTGGTTTAACAACATA